>NC_090932.1:607932781-608235189 GCF_040938575.1 Ambystoma mexicanum
AACTGTGGCAGGGATGTGTCCTCCACCAGCCTGGCCGCAGGGTCAGAGGCAGCCCCACAGGGTACCCAGGTGATACATGGGTGGGAAGATGGCATGGAGTACGACTGGCGCATAGGGGGTTCAGTTGAGGAGGGGGCCGGAACAAGGTCCAGCAAACAGAGGAATCCGGCCCTGGTGAGCTGTCCCAGTAGGTCAACGCGGTCAACGAGCCATTTGAGATGACGTGAAGTCTCCTCATTAAAAGACTGCAAGTCACCTCGCATGGCCCATTAATGCAACACCACCCCACCCAGGAGAGGCTCAACCCGGTTCCGGATAGCCATGTCCACAGGGAGAGGAAGGCCAGTGTTAGGGAGAATTCTCTGTTTAGGCTGAATTTCCTAACCTAGTGAGTCCCCCAGCAGCTTTGCTGGATTTCTGGAGTTTGTTTTTTTCATCCTGCCAAGAGTGAGACACTTTTCTCCCACTCTTGGACATGATTTGTGGTTGATTTCTTTGAATGTCAATGTGTTCTATGGGCTATGGGGTCTTTTACTCCATAGGGCCTCATGTGTTTTGCTATGTGTGTTACACCGCACCCTCCGTGCCGTAACACTGGGGTGTCCTAGGTGATCCCCACCATAGACTCCATATCCTGGGACTGACTACTGTCTCCCAGGGCATGTAAAGTCACCATTGGCTTTACTAGACCTACAATTACTAACAGAACCAGTACAAAGCATCCTATTGTGGACGTACTGGTAGGGGTAATTCGATTACCCCTGGGTCTGTTGTTCGAGGGGGCACTGTCCCGTCCCCCCTCGTCGAGTTTTGGCTGGTGGCAGTGGATACTACTTTTTATATTCGACCGCGAATATATTCCAATGGGATTCTTCCCATTGTTCGAGGCTAATACTTTTTCACATTAGTCTCTAACATACCGCCGGTTTATTTATCTTAAATAAATCCACCGGTTGGTATTTTCTGCCAGAACTCGGTTTTTAAAATGGCGTATGTGTTCGCCTCTGTAACTCCGAACCAAAGGTTGAGCTCTTTGTTCCACTTTTGGTGGGCTTCTGCACAGAAGCCCTCCAGAGTGGTGCCATTCTGTCTGGGTACCACAGGGGGTGTGGGAGGGGGTTTAGGCACCCTGGACTGAGTTGCCTTGCCAACTCAAGTCGCACTCTGGTGTGATTGGCCCAAGTGGTGAGCCGCCCCGCTCGCCACTTAGCATGTTTGATTGACAGCTAGGCTGAATGAATGGGGGCTTGCTGCATAAAAGCAGGGCTTTTGGGACTGGAATTTCAGAAGTCGCCACAGGACCTAAGAATCCGACAAGGGTAAAGCTGAGCCGACCTGCAACGACGACACCTCCGGTGGAGCCCTGCTGAACCAACTCACCACTTCCCAACGACAGAGGAGATCTCCCTCCTGGAGAGTCTTCTTCCCCTGACTGGTGGGAACAACCAGTCCCCTTGCTTTTTCTTCGCTTCCAGGACGTCTAGTGGTCGAATTGCCCGTGCTGAGCACCCTGGCAACCAGACAGCCACTAACCCCTATACCGCGACCAAAAGGTGGTGCCTTGTGACAGAGCACTCCGCGGCTGGTCTCTTCCCTGGTGGTGCAACGATCTTCAACTTTGCTCGCTGACGAGATCACCTCATCTTCTGGCAAAGCCCCGACTTGCATCCACCACCAGGAACAACTGCCCTCGCCGGAGCTGTCTCTTCACTTTCAAGGTACTGTGTCCACCTGGCTTCCCTTGTGACGGTTAGTGTGAGATGTCTTAAATCCTTACCTTTCCACTGAGTCGCCTGCAGACCTTCTTAACTTTTGTTCTAAGACTGGTCCAACCTTGCTGTGACATTTTGCTACAAAGACTTGAAGTGCATTTCCACTGTGATACTTTTTGGGACATATCGCCTTGCCTCTCTCCGAGTGGGCCTGGCCTCTGAACTTTGTGATCTACAGTAGACCCTGCCTTGCTTGCCTTGCATTTGCTTCGTAAAAGTGTTGGTACCGAGTTGGTTTCATACCCTGCCTTTTCTCTCCCTTTCTAACGAATATTAGAGTGCCATCTAGGTTAAAGCATTCACCTCTGTCTGCAAATTGGTGGTGCCGTTGAACCTAGACTTGTCGAAATATTGTATTGGGATTGATATATACTTATAGTAATTGTGATTGAAGTTGTTTGCCATATTAGTGCCAGTGTGTTTTTCATAGATGTGTGTTTAAATAAATAATTATATATCTTTACACCCAAGCTCTGATCCGTGTCTGCTTGTTCTACTGTGTAAATTGCCCTATTCTGTATACTCCAAATACGGCCTAACTCATCTTGAGAGAAGTCTGACTGCTCAGCCACAGCTACCTGGTAAATCTGGGTGGTGCAGACTGCTACCAATTGGGTTTACTGCTAACTCCTGTAGACTTAAACTTTTTGCCGTGGTCCCAGAGGGAACTGCACAGGTTTCTGCCTAACAGCCAGTTGTTGTAAGCGGATCCCCTCCCTGAAAACGGGTCTGGACGTAGGCATCCCTGCTGGTGCAGGTTGATGCAGTCACAGGATCGGGGACAGGATTACACACAGGCACCTCCGCGGTGGCCTGTGCTGCCACCTGTCCCTGCCCCTGCACTGCACCACTAGCACCAGTGGAATCCCCACTTCCAGACCCCGTGTCTGTCCCTTGCACGGCCTCCTCCTCCACCAAACCCCCCACCAACCTGGATGACTCCGTGCCATCTTCCTCCGTCGGACCCTGTGGGGTCTCAACTGCCCCTTCTGCTGCCGAGGAGTCCAACTCCGACCTCCGCCTCTTGGACCTTCCCTCGGCAGCTGCGGTCTTGGACGCGGCACCGGACTCCTCACTCCCCGACAAGATGAGAACCTGGGAGGGGAGCCGGGCCTTGCGTCTCCGGCTGGTGGGATGATCCCTGCCGCTGTGCTCCACAGCACCCTCTCTGCCCTCTTCTTCAGTTGATGCTGCAGACAGGGAGAGATCAAACACAGGCATCAGGGCACTGTACAATGGACTGATACACACATGACAGTTGCACATGAGTGGCATTGTTTAACTACAGACACAGCATCACACTCCACGACACACATGTCATTTTAACTCACACACATGAACATTTCAACAGCAACACATACAACAGCATGAACAGCCAAAGGTGAGGCTGACATCACATGAAACACAAGGAGTGCACTAGACATGCACACACGCCACCACACTTACATGCATGTCTACATCTCCTCCAACTGTTGCAGTGATGAGATCGCCATACATGTCACATCTGCCATTCATCCTTCTACATATCAGTGTCACGTGCATCCATGTTGCATCACAGTTGCACACTTGTCAGATACACATACATGCACATGTACACAGTGCAGATACATGCATTATGAACCACCATCCATGTCACAACCATGCCAATGTACATACACAGAAATTCAAACATGTGTGCTCCCACACCTGCATTTGCCCAGCATGCTTATCAACACATACACCATCAATGTGTCTCACAACTGAGAGGACTCACATGTGGCAGCCTCACGCCCATGTTTATACACATGGCCCTACATAAACACATGTGCAACCTGCACACTACTGGCACACCACGACACGCACAGCGTACTATCAACATGCATGTACACTTACCGCTCGACTCCAGACGGGTCTGCCTCTCACGGATCTGGACGTAGAGCGCTGGGCATATGCGTTCCAGGACCCTCATTTGATGGTTCGACAGCTGGCCCCGGCGCCCCTTGGCATCCGCTGCCTTAGCGAGGCGCCGGGCCTTGTTGAGGGTCCTGGACCTGAAGTCCTCCCAGCGCTTCCTGACATGATGTAAGTCGCGGACTGCCACCCCCTCCGCGTTGATGGCAGTCACTATGTCCATCCAGATCCTGGTCCGTCCTTCTTTGTTGGCGCGCAAACTTCCAAAGAGGGCATCATACTGCCCCAGGACTTGCTCCACCAGGACACCAACTTTGGTGGCAGTGAAGCTGGTGGCCCTCTGCCTCTCTGGCTGGGGGTTGCCAGTGCTGCCAGATGGTGTTGTGCTGGACATGGCAACCCCAGAGGCAGGAGTGGGTGGGCAACTGGGTCCTGGGGCTGAGCTGTGGAGTGATGGAATCCAAGTTGGGAGTCTTTGGTTCCAGCAGGGGTTGTCACAGCAACTACACCCCTGGCTGACGTGCAGGCAGCAAATGGCAGGGCGCATGGGCAGCAGGCAGTCAGGGCAGGAGCATGGTCTTCCCTGTGTTTTCGCGTGACCAGCTTGATACGCACTGATTTGGCACGTGAAAAAATTGCACGTCAGCGTGTAATTCGAGGAAAGGGCCTTAGCGCGTAAGCTCGTCAGCACACGCACGTGATTTCATTGGACCAAAGGCCCTTAGCGCGTAAGCGCGTAAGTTACATTACGCGTGCGGCCGTTTCCCTCATAGCACGTGATGACAGAGCACACGTGGAAAAACTGCATGTCCGAGTGTCATCGCGTGTAATTGGAGGAAAGGCCCCGCGTACACGCGTATCTGACATGTACGTGTGGGCCGGTTTAAAAGCTACGTGTAGGACGCCATTTCCTTGTACGTGCTTTTCGTGGAGAGCGAGTGGGTGGAATCTGTACTTCTTGTCGGTTCACACGCAATTACTTCACAGCGTTTCTAGTTCGTACTCCCTGTTACCTCCGAAAGCTCTTTTCTGATTTTTTGTTGGGCCTGTTTCCTCAAACAGAGTTCACTTCTCCTTTTGTCCTGTCTCCTCAGACAGCGTACAATTCTTCTTTTGGCGGGGTGTTGCCAACGCGCACACGCATGTATTTTTCACGTTCTTTTTCCAGGCAGACAGTGAGTTCCGCACGTACTTAGCAACTGTGCTTGCCCCGTGTGTCGCCTTCCCCTTCAGAGGTCATTGTAGGCTGCGTGTATTATGCATAAGCTTATTTTTGTGTTTCTGGGTGCCACAGTGTAGTGCGGGTTCATTTTTTCATGCACGTGGTCTACGAGGGGTTGCGTGCACGTTCATTTTTGCTTTTGGGCTGCCTGTGCATTGCATGACCCGTCATCTTCCCCCAGGGGTCACAGACAGCTTTGTTAGAGCACTAGGGTACGAATTCCATCTAGTATCTGACCCCTTTGACCCCCAATTGCCCAGGCCAATAGTTTACTGCAACTCCCATACGCACAACAACATCAGTGCCATGGTTAGGAGGTGACCAAGCGGTAAGGGAGGCAAAGGTGGCTGACCTTCAAAAGGTGGGCGTGGTGGGCGTGGTAGGGGACGTGGCTGGGATTTGCAGGGTGCCCCTATACCCCCATATGTGGAGGAACAATCAGGGACACCCATGCCCCCCCCATGGTTGAGGGAAACGTGGCTTACACCATCCCTGCTCAGTCCCTGTTGGACCAGCCCATTGTGGCACCTGACCTGGCACAAGATGACTCCCAGGCTGTCTTCCAGGTCAGCAAGTCTAGGCCACGTGTGTCGGTGCAAGTTGTTGTCACCAAGCCACGTGGATCTGGGGCAGCTATGTCATCTGCTGCCCCAAGTATGCAGGGTGGGGAGGCTGCAGGGGCAGCTGCAGCTCCATCCGCCCCAGCTCTGACTCTCCCAGTCAGGACAGTGTCAGTCCAGGTCCATCAAACTGACGTTCCCCCTGCCAACATTACCCTGCAACCAATGCCTGCATCAAGACCTATGGTCATTGTGCATTCCCAAACTCCTACTACCCAGTCCACCGGTGATTCTGCCCCTACTGACCAGAGCAGCGTAAGCCACTCTGGCTCCGCTCCACCTTTAAAGAAGAGGAAGAAGGGTGCTCTGGCACGACAGGCTGAGACCCCAGACACGGCTACACACTCCGGCACGTCAAGGAAGCCTTGCTTTAATGACGCGGAACTTGATGCACTTGTGTCCTATGTGTCGGCACATAGCCACGAAATGCTGGTGACTGCAGGGTCCAAGACCACAACTGGTCAATGTAAGGCACACTGGCAGATCATCGCCGACCGCATAAGTGCCCTTGGATTTGTGAGGCGCACAGCTGATGATTGCTACAATCGGTGGAATGACCTGAAACGCAGAGCAAAGAACAAGCTGGCCTCAAATCATGCCGCTACTCTGGTGACTGGCGGTGGGTCTCCACAAGAGGACAACAAACTCACTGAACATGAGTCTGTTGCTGGGGCCTTCGTCACAGAGTAACAGATCCAAGGTGTGGAAGAACTACCTGATTATGATGCATTGTCCGGTGAGTGCTCATGCATGTGTGTGTAATGCATGTGTATGTTGTTTGGGTGACGGGTTCTGATTGAGTACCAGGTGAGGGTGTGTGTGCCTGAGTGGTATGGGTCTCCCATGTGCTTCATCCAAAACATTCAGCGGCCTTGGATTTGGGTGTGACAGTATCCCTTCTGCCCACAGTAGTAATTTAGCGCAACATTACGGCAGTTGCCCTTGAAGTGGCATCTTGCAACAACATTGTTTGTATTTTTCAGTGTTCTTTCAGGCTGATTGTTTCAATTCTCCCACTTTTGCTACACATTCCTCAGCCCTATTGTCACATTTGTGACATGCTTCTGTCATTGATGAACCCCACATTGGCCCACATGTGTTACCTTGGTAGGTGAATGATTTGACCATGCAGGCTGATTGAGTATTGGCCTGATCACATACATTTTTGGGGCCTGTTTGAATGTGGAACATGATAGATGTTTCCTGTCATGTTGAAGTGCACAACCATTGATGTGTACATCGGCCTGAAATCACTGTATTTTTGTACACTGGATGTGTTGCAGTGTGTGGCACATGCGTATTTTGTCACACTATGTAGCATTTTTCATCTCATCATGTCCATCTCACATGGATGGCTGACAGTACTCATTCACTGACATATGGATGTACTTGTGGAATGTACCATGGCTATGGTACATGCCATCTGTGTGATGGCATGTGTCATGTATGTGTATTGGACATGCCACTCACAGGCCAATGTGTGATGGCAGTGCTACCCAGCATGCAGCAAATGTGTTGCTTTTCCATCTTGGTGTCAACAGTGTCTGCCTTTTGCCTCCCCTTCCATCTCAGTGACAGTGCATGCATGGGAGGATTATAGTCATGTGGGATATGTGTAAATCATGTACTGGTTCTGTAACTTGTCAGGCCTATTTGTGTGCTATGGTGCTAATGCCTGTTTCCATTTTTTGTCTTTCATGTTTTTGCAAGGGATGACGCACTTGATGCTGTTGAGGTTGAGGATATGGTGCAGACCCAGGAGGAATCTCAGGCACGACTGGGCACCAGTGGGGGACGTGGTGTGGTGGTGGGTGAGAACCCAATCTTGCTGCAGACCATTCTGTCCAGGGGTGTCTCTGGGTGCATCTCCCCAGACCTCTACTCAGGTGCTGATTCGGATGATGAGACCTATGTGCCGTCGCAGGTAAGTGTTTCTGGCAGGGGTTCTGTTCTGTCCAACCCACCTGCACCAGGGGTAGAACCCTCTATGGGGATGTCAGTGTTGGTGAGTCCGCCTTTGGCGTTTACGGATGCAGGGTCACACACCACAACATCTGATCCTGTTCCTGGGCCAGCAGATCAGAGGGGGAATACAGTCCTGCAACCTCAGGCCGTGCCAGCACAGCAAGGCGCAGATCGCCTTGCCCCAAACAGGTGTGGTGCCTGCCGACGCGGTGGCCGTATGCCACCAGGCAATACCGTATGGGAACAATCCATGTACGGTATGGCAACCCAACAGGCAGCATCAGTTGAGATGATGGCTCAAGCAATGGAGAGGGTGGCCACTTCCATTGTCCCCCCTGAAAGGCACATGGAGCAACTACAACAGGCAACAGAGTCCATTTGCCAATCACACAGGGAAGACATGTTGGCGTCCAACAGGGACCGATGGGCGGCACTGGAGACTCTACGCCAATCGATATCAATAGAGTCCCAGGGCCACAGGGAAGCCCTGAGGGTAGAACTCCATCACCTCAGGAAGACTCTTGTTGACCTTGAGGCTTCCACTAACGTGAGGACAGAACAGCAGCTGGAGCGGCTCACATGTTCGCTTTCAGCTGAGATGCAGACAACTCGGGAGGAGATCCGGGCATCACGTCAGGTGCTGCATGAGGATCTCCGCACTATAATCCTCCGGAACGAGACCTTCCACACCCGCATGCTTGCTGCCATGGAGGACCATACCAGGGCTTTGCGTGGGCTGCCTCCCATAGCACCACCACCTCCTGATGCAGCAGCAGAGGGTGATGAGAGCGACAGCAGCAATTCTCCCACAATGGCCGTGCAGGCCATGAGCCCATGAGCCCATGGAGGTGTTTTTTTTCCCAACATCCACACAGGTGGCTGTTGGTGCGCACCCTGTCCTCGGACCTCCTGGGTGGCCTCCCCCCCCAACCCCCACATGGCCATTTTTTGTTTTTTGAATTTTGATTTTTGATTTTTTTTTACAATGTGTTGCCTTGTGTGGATCCCGTGGGCATCCACTGTATTCCGGCTGGGCACATGCAGGCTTGTCCTGAGTTTGGGTTAGATGCTTGGGTTTGTGAGACACACACCCCTCCTGCTTCCCGTTTCCATGGGCTTGCAAAGGGTGTGCCCAGGTGACAGTGAATTACACAGTGACGTTGGACTCCCATGAGCTGTGTGGGCAGTCTGTAGTCAATACTGTGTATACATTCCTAGTGGATATTGTTGTTGTATTGTACACTGCATGGTGTATTGATATGTGCTTGTGCATCCATGTCTTCCTCCTAGTTTGCAGGTTCATTCCTCATGTCTTCACAAGGCCGTCTACTTTGGAGATGGAGCTCATGTTGTAAGCAGTGCACTTACACATTTGCGTGGCAGCAACACTGTACAGTTGGAAGGGGTCGATGTGCTGGCATAATCAGGTTGTAAGAATACCCCTACTTTAACTTAGTACTGTCATGTTTTTGCTATGTTTGAGGTTGTGTAGCTGCATTGTATTGTTGGTAAGTATTTGGTCATGTGTGTTGGTAGTTCTACATTACTGGGAGCCTATTGTGTGTGGCCAGTTTCCAATAGGGACACTGTACTTTGTGACACTTGTGTCAGGTTTTGGGGATTGCTTTGTTTGCTCTCACATAGCATGACATGCCATGGTGTGTTGGATGGCGGTGCTGGGGAGGGGTTGGGTGACATGGCACTGTTGTCATGTTGTACTTTGCAAGGGGGTCATGAATTTAGCAGCATAGAAGTGTGTATTTTGATGACACAGCATTGGTGGTGTTTGTGTAGGTAGGGATGCACACAATGTAACACTTCCAGGTGACCAATCTCATGCTGGTATGGTTGTGACAGTTGACTGTCCCTTATGTCATCATCATTGATTGTCAGCTGGTATGTGCCAGGGCTGTGTGCACTCCACAGGGGTGTGATTTTAGGTGAAGTAATTAGCCACCAGCTGCGTACGGGCTGCCTCACCTCGTGCCCTTTCCCCTCCCATGCGCAGCAGGCGTGCAATGGTTGGGGATGTGGGGGCACCACCATGTCCACCGGCCGGCCCCGGTGTGTTGCAACATTGTGCAGGACACATGCTGCCACTATGATCCTGCACACTACTGGGGGAGCGTATAACAGTTGCCCGCCAGAACGGTCAAGGGAGCGAAAGCGTGACTTCAGCCCTCCAAATGGCCGCTCCACTATGCCCCGGGTTGCAATATGGCCTGTGTTGTATCTTACCTCGGTTGGTGTGGTGGGGTTCCCAATTGGTATCATCATGTGGGTGCTCAGAGGGTAGGCACTGTCCCCTGGGGAGGTGATGATGGGTATCATTAGTGGGGTTGTGACATTACTCAGTATCTGACATGCATGCATGTGCAGAGGCATTTAAACTCACCAAGCAGCCATGTATCGCCATGCCGCCCAGCTTCTAGGTCCCGGTTTAGGGGTGACATTCTGAAAATGAAACTGTCATGGGTGGACCTTGGATAGTTGGCATATACTGAGGTGATGATTCCCTTGGCATCAGATACTACCTGCACGTTGATGGAATGCCAGTGCTTGCGGTTTCTATAGATGTGCTCTGATGCGCTGGGGGGACGTAGAGCCACATGGGTGCAATCAATGGCACCTAGGACTTTGGGGAATTGTGCCACCCCGTAGAAATCCTGGACGGTAGCCTGCCTTTCTGCAGGTGTTCTGGGAAGGTATATGTGCCTGCGGACTGATGGGCGTGCAATCATGATGGCCAAGACCTAGTGTAGGCAGCATGACTGCGTGGCCTGTGACACCCCCCCACTATAGCACTTGTCCGCTGAAATGATCCAGTGGCCAAGAAGTGCAGTACATTGAGGACCTTCTCCAGGGGGCTGAGTGCTTGGGAGCACAGGGTGGGTGATGTGAGGTCATCCTCCCACTCACTCACCAGGTCGATATGTGAGATGGAAACCTGTACCTCCCATACACCTGGTCATTAGGCATCCCAAAAAGGCTGGTTCTGGGTGTGAAAATTCTGGGCTTGACTATCCTCCTCCTCCTCCTGCGGTATCCCACGACCACTGATGCTAGGAACGGTATATTCATCCTGGTGTCTGAGCTTGTTTGTTGTTTGCACGCACTTTTATACTGCGCGGGTCCACGTACGCCTGCTTCCTGCTGGCGTACGTGTTTCCGGATTAGCGCGTCTTTTTTGGCGCACGTGTTAGCCCCGTTCTATTCCATGAATACGTGTTTTGAATGTGCGTGTGGGCATTCCGCGCATTTGCCTCCTGTACTTCCCCCGTGATGCCCACATTTTCACGTGTTGTTCCCCATTCCGTGTGTCACGCCCCCTGTTCCTCCTACTTTTGTTGTTTGCACCGCGCTACGTGCGATTTTTGGAGACGTGTGCGCCAGCGTGCGCCACGAAGAATTTTGGCGCACATCCTGGGATTTACACGCACACGGACTTCCATGAATCCCTGTGCGTGGGTTTCGCTGCGATTTTCGCACTGGCACTGCGATTCGCACGCTTGCGCCAAAAATATCAGCGCACATTAATTCCATGAATCGGCCTGTAAAACTTCAGATTTATTTTCCAGTCCTTCCAGGAGAGGACACCATGAATTGTGGCAAACGTAGTGTTGAAAAGTAGAGTCCTGTCCAACATCAATCTTCCAGTAGATGGGCACAATTAATTGTGGTGAAGGTACAGTAGTGCTGAAAAGTGAAGATTCACATTCCAGTTCTTTATCTAGACCAGCACAATGCACAGTGGAAGATGTAGTGTTGTAAGGTACAGATTCCATACCGAGGTATTGCAGTAGACTGGAGTAGTTCATTGTGGACACATGGATGGAGCCTGGCTGGCATCATGAAAATGCTTTTTGGTATTCCAAATTTTTTTTCTTATGCAACTCTTTTTCTTTTTCCAGATTCAATAGCTCTGGCTGTTCGCAGGGCCCAAAAAGGGCTATCATATTTTGGGTGCAGTTGTTCCTATATTGTGCAATTCTCTAATAGAGCAGAAGGATGTTTGTGTGAAATGAGGCCAGCAGAGATGATAGGACAATTCGATGTGTTAAACAAATCTCAACCTGTAATGTGTGGCAGTTTGAATGCTGGGCTTAGTTACCTAGAACACTACAGGCAGGCCTGAAATGTTAACCATGACAACACTACTGTAAATAGTTTTAACTGTAGTTTAAAGAATCACATGTTAACACTGCATACATATTTGAAGAATTAAGATATATTTAAGAAATGTATTACCCCTAATTTACACGACCACCCAAGTAGGACTTTATGTATTTTATATCAATGGTGCTAAATTAAGTGATCACTGTGCTGGTTCATTTTCTTTGATTTACAAAGCAAGGTATCCACGAGGATTCATGCTGAACATGTTGTGCCCACAACAATTGCATTTTGTGTGTACCTTCAATGCAAACCCCATTAGCATGACCTCTATACAAACAAAGTCAAACGCTTCCTAGGCTGAATGAAGAATGTAGCTAGTATAAGTTGAGTGAATTAAATGCCTCGGTTCTGAAGCGAATGTTCTGCAACCAAGACACCAGCAGAGTGGCCAAAACCTTCAAATGCTGATATGCATGTTTCTTGCATTGAGCTAAATGCTGATAAAGACAGTTGATCAGATAGTTTAAAGAGGGCAACTAACATTTTGGCCTTGTGGGAGGTTAAGCCCAATTCCAAATGTATAATTTCCACAGACGATGACCTGCATAAATGCAGGCCCCTTTTCGACATTCTAGCTTATATGTTATTTCAAAGGCCCCATCATGAGTGAAGGTAGAACAGATTAAGAGCCTGGACTGGATAAAAAACAGTACCAGTGCCTTCACCAAAGAGCCAACCTTGCCACACAATGTATTCTGCTTTTCGTACAAATCTAACCTTTGTCAAACAATGTCCATAGGTAAGAGTAGCTGTCAACTTCAATCCACTGGTTGGGTCATCAGAAGCAATAGATATCCATCATAATTACTTTTGTTTTTGCTCTTTTAATCAAAAATTCATTTAAAGTATAATAAGGTTGGAAGCCAATACTCATCGGCTCCGGGAATACTATATCATTAGGATAAATTCAAGTAATTTGCCACTTTTTATGCAGATACATAGAGGATAGAACAGGTACACTGTTCAGGAAATTGGAACTTTGAGGGTTTAGGTTTGAAATCAGTGCAGTCATGCCATCCGGGCAGATGCACTAGATGGGTTCAAGGGAATACTTGATTGTTTAAGTATGTTGGAACCAAAGATAATACCCTATGTGGTAGGCTCAACTAGCAATCCATGTGCTACATTTCACCCTTACCTGCTGCTCTTCGTACTGGCCATTCCGAGGGGAAGGGACTGCAACGATTTCATGTGCTCCACACCCATGTCCTCTGGAATTGGTGGAACTGTGATGTACCCCATAATAATCTGTGCTTTTGGGACAATTTGCCAAACCTTTTAAGGGTCCTTATTCTGTGCCACCAATTAAAGAGTGTTTATTTGTTCAAAACATAGTCCCTTTTTTCTTGGCCAATTTTTATGAGATTGCTTTAAGTTTCTAAGAACACACTGTTTTTTCAGTCTATCTAGGGCACCATATGCCTACTTTTTTGCTAACAAACAGAGATGTTTCCATTCAATAATACCGGTCATACCACCCTACTTGCTTAAAGGTCAGCTTTCATGATTCTCTTTTGTTCTCTGTACTAATTACATCCCCTGAGCTAATCGGCAAGTTTCGAAGGAAGGCATTAACTGCTGGTAAAACTATGCATTGTAAGCTTCACTTGGTGATGTGTACACAGTGGACAATGGTTTAGGAGACATGGATAAACTGTGTTCTGCAGGAAACCCCAAATGACGCTTCCCTTTTATCTTCTACACCACCTCAAGTTGCATTAGAGACCTTAACATTGAGCACCTTTGTGTGGGAGCTGAAATTCACCATCATTAGAGGCCTTTGCCTTCAGCTCAGAATCACTAACTTGGGCGGCAGTCACCTGCAACAAAATAAAAACCTTTGTTGTGGGCTCTAACAATTCAGTAGAACTTCCATTCAGAATGATTACATTATGTTTCATGCTGCCTGTTGAGATAAATAATGATAATGATGTGTTATTTATATAGTGCCTTAATCCAAAGTGCTTTACAGAGCACATATTTACATACAATATCACCCAACCGAAATTGGTACTCATTTATCGACCTCGGAAGGATGAAAATCTGAGTTGGCCTTGCTGGGATTCAAACCTGCAACCTGCAGATCAAGCGCTAGACGAAAGGACTAATTGTCACTTGCTATTATTGGTTGAACCACCAATCTATTGTTTGCCTTATATAAAGGGACACTTATGAAAGGGTAGCACTACATTTACTTTGATGGGAACCCAATTTAGTGCAATTAGCAGAGATGTATAATTTCACTCTTCCAATTGGATGGCTAAGCATGCACAAACTCAGACATTGCAAAAGAATACATTACTTCCTATTGGGTTGAATTTGCCCTATTAGTGGTACATGTAAATCGTCAACTCTATTGATTGACTCCCTAAATTCATCCTCCAACAACTTAATTCGCAACTGGCGAATGAGCATTAAAGTCACATCCTAATATAATGTTAGCATTAGGATACCAATGTCTCCTCTTAGTTTTGTCATACACAAGTCGAATGTACCTTTCCAATTTTATAAGAAGAAGGGTTGTATATAAAGTAGTCTGTGGCAGTTTCAGACAAAGGGACTGTTTCATTTGAACATCTTGTACATATGTTTGTTTCCTTGCTTAGGGAGTTAAACATTCAAATACTCGAGATTCCAAGATGGCAGCCGGGCGGTGAAGACGTGAGCATGGAGATCTCCATCCCTGATGAGGCCTACAAAATCAGGTAGGGCACCAATGGCCACATTTGGATGCCACAAAACATGATATACCAGCATTAAAAGCCTCTCTGCACCGGCGGAGATCTCAGTTTACGGCCTGATCTCCAGCGAAATGGAGAAGAACTCAAGGCGCGGCCACCACTGCTACCAGCACAGTAGTAACCACAGCGCTGTTGCAAATTGTAGTGGCGCCGATTGTGCTTGGAGCAGGCTGGAGCTCAAAGGCCAGCACAACACTCTCTCATTCGGCAACTGGGAGCAGGACACACTTGCGGCTCCACCAATTTACGGGCTGGCTTGAGTGAGGGCCCAACCCCTTAATTTCATGCCACACCAGCCGGGAGAGGCCCGATCAGCAAAGTAAAGTCCAGAAGATGGTTGCACTATGGTGGGCCACGCATGGACAAGTAGATTACCCAGTGACCGGCCGCCAACACTTTTGGGGTGGACCGAGCGTTTGACTGGGAAGACACAGGAGTATTCTGTCGCCGTCTCCACAACACCCCTGATGCAGCCATATATGATGGAGCAAATTTTTGTCTCTCCACTTACACCAGGATGGTTCCCAGGAGTGTCACAAGGTTGGACAAAGGAAATTGAAGCGCAGTGAAGGAATACGACGCACATAAGATTGCAATTGCAGGCCAGTGTCCCTGACCTGGAAATGAGGTAGGGTACGAGAATTTGGCCCGGCATTGGCAGCTACTCCCACAGTAGCTAAGTGGCCCAATGGAACCCAGCGTCCCCAGCCATAAAGCACCCAACATAATTCTGGTATTTACGGGGGTAACAGAGAGAAGAGGCCTTGTGCCTGGGTGGAAGTCCCCTGTGAAGATAAAACAGCAAAATGGGGGATGTAAAAGGAAAACAGGATCTCCCTCCCCAATAAGGAGACCCTGAAGAGCCCTCGGGCATGGGCATAATCCATATAGTGGCCCAATGTCGTGAGACAAGGGGAAGAGCACTCCTAGCAAGCGGCTCCTACCCGCAGCACTACGAGATAGCACTATTCAACGATGCTGGGCCAAGGAACCTGACCCCCATGCTCAACAGAAGATAACTCAGGAGTCCCAGGGAGGACAGGGAGAAGAGGGAAACCGTTCCACTTCCACTATGGCTGCATCCAAGACAGGCATCGAGACATGCTTTAAGGAGTTCCAAGATAAAATTACAATGTCTTTTCAAACACAATTCGAGACGTTTACTGTGGAGGTAAAGTAAGCACTTTCTGATTTGAAGAAAAACATTACAACGTTTGAAGAACGAACAGACACCACAGAAAGGGCACTTCAAGAAATTGTCAAGGATAACCGTAAAACTGATGAAGCCCTAGAAGATCTAGCCAAGATCTCGCGCAGTGTAGAATTACAGTGTGAGGACCTAGAAAATAGATTTCGTAGATCAAACATTTGCATTCAGAACTTACCTGAAACTGTGGGGGACTCAGATCTGAAAGAAAATGTGCTACAAATATTCACGGATCACCTGGGTGACGATGGGGTGAAATACATCCTGATTGATAGGATAAATAGAACCGCCCCCAAAAGGCAAGAACCAGGAATACGATCAATAGAATAGGAATAGACGCGCTACCCTTAAAAAGAGCGCATTTTGCGGGCAGCCCGGCAGGCAGAGCCAATACCCTTATAATGAGGCGGAAAACCAACTTTACCAAGATCTTGCACAGTCCACCTTGCAGAAGCGAAGAGAAGTGGGAGCCGTGGTGAGAACTCTACAATCTAAACAGATTAAATATAAGTGGAACTTGACCTTATGCTTTCTCTTTAATTGGTAAGTTTGACAGCATAGAATCACAACAAGGGAAGAAGGAGTCCAGCTGTTGCACATCAATGAGGATGACACACGACCTGCAGCGACGGAAGGAACCAGACTCCCCCAAAAGACAAATCCTTGGGAATGGTCGCAATCAATGCGTACCCGCAGAAGGAATCTGCGCCGTGGCACAGACCCACAGGATAGACATCCCAAGGGCATCCGGGGCAAAACCTCTAACTAACTGTGCAGGCAGAGGAGGAAACAGTAATCACTTTTTTTTTTATTTAAAATTTTGTTTTTGATGCATAGGCATCTTTACAAAATATTGATGCAGTTCTTATGTACTTCCGTAATTTACATCATTATATTAAAAATTTCATACTTCCAATATTAAGAGAACAAGTGAATACAATTACTGTCCGTGCATCATATGGAGACAATGAATAAAAGGTGTCTCTATTTCTAGCATGATACATACATTAATAAAAATAAAATATAAATCCTACACAGCAAGGCAATATATAATTACATAATTCGCTAACATGATAAATTATAGCATATAAATTCAAAATACAAAACAAATGTATAGATGCATAAACTTTAGGTCGCGATATACAAATTTAGAGCTGATTCAATAATTTTCACTAAGCGAACATCGCAAAGATGATGGAATTACAGGATCCCCACATGCAACAAGACCATGTTAGTTCTCTTCCAACTTCTGAGTGTGTGAGAGTGAAGGACTTGAGGTTTAACATTCTATCTGTTTCAAAAAAAGGACATGTAAGAAAGAGATGTTTTAAAGTTTCTAAAGCATTAGTATTTTTACAGAATCTACATGAATTGTCTTGAGCATTATTAGCAGTTTTAACCCAGTGTTTTGTTCTTACTTTTGTTTGTAATAGATCTAAGCGAAAGCGCAAATAATGCATCCGAGTTTCAGCACTTGGGCATAACAAAAGGTATTGTAAACGTGGAGATTGTTTGTGTCTAAAGGATGCGTATTCTGAAAATGATGAGTGAAGTGAGATTTGATCACACGTAGCTGCCCAGTCATTCCAAAATAAGCGTTTATGTGCAGTGGTTAATTTATACTCTAACTCGTGAGGGGATACATTTATTCCAGATAAGATAGAGAATATATGCTTTTGAAAGTTTCTTATCGACCCCGGATGTATGTGCCAGTGAAGAGCTGTTAAAAAGATCCATCAGGGCGGAGGTCCGCCCATGGAAGTCCCACTTAGAGTCATGCTCTGGCTTTTAGGATACCACACAAGTTGGCCCTGGAAATGTTTGCGAGCTAAAGTCAAGGGTGTAAGGCCCAAGGACCATCTAGGTACTTTGGCTTGCACCAGGGAGGGGGAGGGGGTGTAGGAGGAGTGTGGTTACAGGTTGGTAGCAGATGGCGGGGGTGGGTAGGAGAAAAGATAAGGGGAAGTTAGGGGGATACTGTGCATATTAAATACGGGGAGCAGACTTTTCAAGTGGCTAAGAGGACATAGACAGGGTAACATATCTACAATTGCGCAGGGCTGAATACCCCTGTTAAAAGGAAGAAACTCGAAAGGTTTCTATCGCACCATCAGCCAGATCTATTAGCACTATAAGAAACACATATCAAACAACTTGACAGGCAAATAATCCATGCAAATGCCCGTAGCGGGGTTCTAATAGCCTTGAGGAAGGGCTTTTTGGCTCAGATCCTGAATTCGTGGGCAGATAAGGAAGGGAGATATCTGTTCCTCAGACTTCAAATAGGGGACGTGATGATTACGGTGGTATACATATATGCCCCAAACTTCGGTCAGGATGGTTTTTTGATAACCGTCCTCTCAGATCTGGAGATGTTTAGTAGGGGCAAGATCCTTGTGATGGGGGACTTCAACTTGATGTGGGATCCCCAGAATGACAGAAGTAACAAAACAGTATACAGTCAATCCCTGCCATCGCAAACTCTTAAGATGAGAATTGAGCACTTAGCCTTGAAAGACGTATGGATATCACGACGAGGGAAGGAGCGGGGCAATACATATTATACAAACGTACACAACTCCTTCTCCCGAATAATTATATCTGGTCCTCAATCACACTTTTGGGCAGAATAACACAGGTGATTTACACACAATAGCACTGGTGGGTGTCTTGACCCACGTTCAAGTTATTATGCTGCAACATTTGGTGATGTGGGCTTAGAAAATCCAAGATGGCCGAAAAGCCCACATTTGCACCGAATCCAGGAAAACCGCGCAGTTTTTGCGCACACCAAAATGGTCGCCTAACCTGCCACCCACCAGTGCGAGCGTGATGGGCCAAAAGCACCATGAGTGAAACGTGGTGTCAAAGGAAAAACAGCATTGCCTGTTAGCTCAAAAAGCGCTTTGAAATCACCTTTGTTTCTCTGAAATGCAAGCTAAAAATGCCTGATTTAAACATTGCAAGATATTAAAAAATCTCACTGAACACCAGCAGGCATTTGGCAGAATGTAGTCTTGTGTGCATACAAAATCTGGAAAGATGAAGAGCCCAAAACAATGTTTATAACAAAACTGGCTGAGCTGTGGATGTCAGCAGCTTAACTGAAATTGGATTTAAAACCACTAAAATCAAAATGTTTAAAATAAATGAGTGACCTACTTTTGAGTGTCACATAGGTTGAAACTGTTTAAAGGTCATAGTTTTTAACTTAGAATCAGCATTCTAGCTGCATGTGTAAAAATTGTAAGTTTGATTTGAATGAAAAAAACTGGAACAAAAGTGACATTTAGCTGAAGCCTGGCTTGAAGAGATTGAATTCTGCCTGGCAACTACCCCCTACAGGAGTTGAAACTTGCCCAGCAACTGCATTTGCAGGCCTGGCTGCCTTCTGCTGTTCCCACCAAAAGGAGATTACACCTCTCTGATTGAATCAGGGGAGGAGCACCTGGGAGCAGGGAAACAGAACAATGAGCTTTCCTTGGCTCAGGCAAATGTTAAATTGGGGGGGGGGGTCGTAAATGGCTTCCTCTTGGAAGAAACTGGGAGGAGCAGTGCCTCTGTGAGCAACCTGAGTTGGAGGAAGTGGACAAACCAGAAATTCCACCATGTGCTTTGGGAAACCACACCCCCCTGGGGCAGAGCATAATTTTAAAAAGATGGATAATTCATAGTACGGACTTGTCAAAATTATATAATTAATATCATTATTCTTGTGAGTATTCTGTGCACATTTTAAGAGGTGTTAGGACTCTGTGGTATGTTCTGGGGGGTAATAGCGGAAAATAAGGTATTACTCCGAATGTCTGTATGTTAAAAATCTGACACTTTATCATCTGATGCCCATATTCCTTGTGCATGTTTGTGTAAATTCTGGAAAAGTTTAGAGGTTGTGTTCTTGATGAAAAGGGCAGAATTCTGTCATAAGTGGACGCAACATCTTACAAAGACAGGGATCGGATGGTTTGGTGCTACAGAAAATATGTTAACTGGACATATAATATTAGAAAAATGGTACATAAATATGTATTTGGATCAAAAATAGATTTGTGTGCAAATTGACAAGGGGAGTGTTCTTTCTGTATGCCATAAAATTGATGCCTGATGACACTCCATTCCTTCCCCCAATCAAGGGAGAGAGGAGAGATTGGCCAATGATAAGTTGTGAGGGGCAGGCTTAGTTATGCCCACGCACACACCCATTTTCAAAAGACATAAAAGGAACACTGAAACCCAGGTAGAGACACTCACTTTCCATTTTCTTGTGAAACATTTTGCCGGACCAGACAATATCCAGAAGGACTATCTCCAGAACTTAGAAAACCAGACTCCAGATTTCAGAACTTGCAGCAGAGAGACCAGACCGCTGTGCAGTGCAAAGAACTTTTGCCAGAACCAGAGACCAGACCGCTGTGAAGTGCCACTAGCAGACCCAGACCAGATTGCTGTGAGCAGAACCAGTACCAGAGAGAGCAGACCTGAACAGACCCTGACGGCCTATTTCAAATTTATAGTGTGAGTACTCAGCTAGAACTGTGCCTGAACCAATCTCTTAGTCTAAAATAATCTGATTCAAACCATTTTAACCTGTCCAGAACTGCATCATAGAATCGTGTGTCCCTTCTCCGATTTTAAACCTGTAAAAGTGTCATTTTGCCATTATGAATCATTATTTCATTTCTGAAAAACTACCTTCACAAAATCGTCCGTATCTTTGGAACCACGAGATTTAACTTTCATTTGAAAGCTAAGATTCTAAGCTTTCCAACAAGCATAAAACTGACTTTCTATTCCTTATAGTTATTCGCGCTCGACGCACGCAACTAAATTGCTGCGAATTGAAAAATTAGCTCCTGTCAAAAATAGCCGTCTTTTGCTCTCAACTGCTGAAATCCGTTTTCCATCTGATAATCATTCCTGAATCATTGCCAGTGTGACTTGAACTAATCTTAAATAGCTATCACCTACCCTGAACCTCCTACAGGGAATTAAAATCATTTTTAGCATATTTTTCCCTTCTTTGCATACCACATTTAAAAGTACTTTTGCCTGTGTTTAAAACCATCCCTGTTTCTCTAAGCTTGCTAGGGGGGAACTGAAATTCGTATTGTATTGTGATTATATTCCTGAAAACTGTGTGCTTTACTTCCATCTCCTTATATTGCATAGGGGGGGAGTGAATTGCCACAAGGAGAAAAGTGAACATATTATCTCTTGTGAAACCCTATCAGTTTATTTCTGTACTGCATTTTTATTCATCATTGCATTTCCTTGAAATCATAAAAGTATGCTCAGCTACCTTATCCTCCCTATACTAACTCCTAAGTAATTAAATCAGTGTAGTAGTGTAACATCATCCATTGTTGATCACTGTCATATGCATAAGTGTGCTATCAAATATTAATTTATTCAGAAAAGTGTGATATATATATATATATATATATTGTTTACTTTCTTAATAAACCTTTTAAATTGCGAAACAAACCTACTTCTTGGCTCAGTGAGGTCAGGGGGATTCAAAGAGAGGGGCGTTATATAAGGGTTTATCCTCCAGATTATAAATTGTCATAAAAATATATAAATAAGGGCTTCCCTTGGGCGTCCCAGACGAGGCACTGACTTAGTGGGATTGCTGAATTGAAGTCACTTAACAGATCTATCAGATCATGCCCCTATCATGATGACAATTGACCTTCAGCAAAGGAAAAGGAGCCTCTGGAGCTGGGAGTTTCCAAAAGAACTGCTTGTAGACCTAGTCCTGTGAGTGGAGCAGGAAAATGAAATAAAGGACTACGTGGAAACAAATACCTCTCCGGACATAGCGGAAAGCATTTAAGGCAACACACATGGGTGAATTGATTGCTATGTAGGCACATTGGCGAAAGCAAATGAGAGCCTTAGAAGCCGAGATGTAACAGGAGCTATGGGCACTTTTGCTAAAAATGGAAACTGACTCAGGAGTCAAACTGCATAAGGGTTACAGGTGTGTTAGGGGGAAACAAGATCTTCTTCAAATGAGAAAAGCATAGAGAAACCTTCTGTACACGAAGCAGAAATATTATGTAAAAGCCAATAAAGCCAACACGATGTTGGCTAGGCAGCTTAAACAAAGAAAGGCCTCACAGACAATTCAGAGGATCGTAGATCCCCATGGGAGCAAGGTAACCACCACTCCTGAAATCACAACGAAATTTTTTGCTATCTATTCCATCCTATATAAGTCGCATCACCATGGCCAATGCTTGCAAAGATCATATTTACAGTCGATTCTGCTCTCTCAGATCACCCCAAAGGAGTGGGAATCATTGGAAGCAGACATTATGGAGGAAGTGCAGCATGTGATTAGAAGTCACCCACGAAATAAATCCCCGGGTCCGGACGGCTTTCCAGGCGTATTTTATAAAACGTTTCAACTGACACTAGCTGCTAAATTAGCCACTTATACAATTCCTTTGTCAAGAGTTGCCACACCACTCAGACGATGGAGGAAGCCAAATTGGTCCTCTTTCCCAAGCATGCTAAAGACCCGACACAATGCGGATCATATCAGCTGATAGCCCTCATAAAGGTGGATGCTAAAAAGTACACAAACATTTTGGCCACTAGGTCAGATACCATCCTACCGAGATTAATTCAGCCAGACGATACATGATTCATACAGCAAAGACAGACTCAAAATAATATTCAGAGAGCATGCCACCTTATAGATAATGTATCTCTGAAAGAGGATCCGGCTATCCTTCTCTCATTAGACTCTGAAAAAGCATTTGATAGAGTTGTTTGGTCCTTTTTTAATACTATGTAAACAATGGGGTTTGTGTCTGAATTCTTGAACACAATTCAGGCAAATTACTGTAACCCAGTGGTATGTCTCCTAATTAATGGCCAGATATCCCAAACGATTCCGCTGCTGAGAGGTACCAAACAGGGATGCATCCTCTTTCCCCTGCTATAAGCTATACACCTCAAACCCTTTCTTGTTAAATTACGTATGACAAGATCTATTTGGGGTATCCCTTTTGGAGGGGAGGACCATAAGGTAATGACATATGCTGACGATTTGTTCATCACTTTGGGAGACCCTGAATCTCATTTTTGGAGGTTATTTGAGAGATTGAAACATTTGGACCTGTAGCACTTAAAAATCAATATAACCAAGTCTGAAATCCTAAACTTATCACTGGAGAGAGATGGGTTACAATGAGTCAAAGAGGCTACTCAATTTAGATGGATGCAAGGGGGCATGCAACCTTTGAGGATTACAATAACACAGACACTGAATGGGCTTTACATGGCAAACTACCAACATTTGCTGGCACAACTCAAACAACAGCTGTATAAATGGGGCCTGTTATCGGTCTCATGGCTTGGGAAGATAAATACGATCAAGATGGTCATTTTACCAAGTATTCTTCATTATTTCCAAGCCCTTCCAATCCCGGTTCCACTGCCTTTCTTCCAAGCACAAGACAAAATAATCACTCCCTTTATTTGTAACAATAAAGCCCTGTGCGTAGTATTATCGATACTAATGAAATCTACACATAAAGGAGGACTAGGCCTCCCGAACTTCCACAAATATTATCTGACATCTCAGCTTCGGGTGATTAAAGATTGGTTTGCTAAAAACTTAGAGAAAAGATGGAGACAAATGGATAATGAAGTGGTAGGGGCTGCGATAGAAGAGACCCTTTGGCTACACAGATCAGACGGACCTCCAAACATGCACAAAAGCAAGATCACAAATCTAGTCGAAGATACGTGGGACAAGGTGGCCACACATCAACAAACTGCCCTATATCGAGTGTACTCTCCTTTCCAATGCATTTTCTTACCTTGGACTGTCTCCCATGCACCCACTAGGCTGCCCTTTCTCCAGGGTAGCCGTACTCTATTTCTTCATTACCAATCCTATTGTCTTGTCTTGCACTTCTCTCGCATCTCCTGTTTTTTCCTTCTAGGTGAATGCTTGTGGACCCCGGCAACTACTTTCCCCTATAGTTTGTATTGGGCCACAGCTCTGTTCTCAAGATTTGCTTTTTCCAATAGGCCTTTTTCTTCTTCTCTAGGTTCCCCCTCACTGGCTTCCAACTCTTCCCCCCAGGGTGCTCTGAGCCTGCTCCCACTGTTGGTAATCATTGCCAGTGGCTGTGCTGATTGTTCTCTGTACTCTGTTGTAGAAGTTTTAACCCAACTGCAACCAACTGTTCTTAGCCTGTTCCCTTTACTTGTGTATCCCTGTGTTCTCTCTTTTCCCTCTCCTTCCCATCGTGCCCTTCCCTTGCACCTCAGTTTCTAAGCCTTGCGATGTGCCTCCTCTCCTCCCTCTCACACCCACTATGGTGCTCTCTATTTCCCCCATCTTCTATTATTGTTTCTCTATCTCCTATCCTCTTCTCACTAAGTCTGGTAGGAAGAAGTTTAAGGAGGACATACTGGTTTCCGACCCAGGCCTTCCCATCGCTGACACCTATATCAGTGCTTCCGCCAGAGAGACTCTCACCGACATCATCTTTTTCGTTCCTTCTCCCGACCTATGGACCCTTCATATGGTCGCTCTGCTCTCTCCTTATTCCTTCTCACCCATTAATGGTGGCACACTTTGGAAGGACCTATTAACCTTCCATTCCTCCAAAGTCATCATTAATGTATTTCTCAATGGTACCATCCTGGTATAAGGGCCTCAGCCCAACCTTCTATTTTTCGATAGGTCCCTCCCTCGCCTCATGAACTTTCTTCCTTCCACCACCCTGGCTACCTCTGTGCTGACCCCTCAGCCTCCTGTATCCACCACCCTGTCTCCCTTGCCATCTTCCTCCATGGTTCCCTTGCCTACCCCTCCCTCCGCTCCTCTGGCTCCCTTGCCACCCCCACCCTCTGCTATTCTGGCTCTCTTGCCACTCCTGCCCTCTGCTACTCTGTCTCTCTTGTCATCTACTTCCTTGACTCCCTTGCCACCCCCTCCCTCAACTTCTCTGGCTCTCTTGCCAGCTTTGGCTCTCCCGCTCCCTTGCTTCCCTCGTCCTCTACCTTTCTGGCTCCTTCGCCAGATGCCTCTCTCCTGGCTACTTCACCTCCCTTGGCCGCAACCTCTCTAAGCCCTGTACCCCCTCTGGAAGTCTTTCAAAAGTGGCAACATGCTCCACACTGCTACTCTAAACTGTTGCTCTGCTGTCAAACACTCCTCTGACAACTGCCACCTCCTTGAACTGCTGGATCTAGATGTTCCCGTTCCTACCAAGGCATGGTTTAAGGCCAGTTCTGTCATGAGTTTCAACACACTTCTCCCTGTGGGCTACAAGATCCTCTCTGAGTCCTGGCCCAACAGGCCCAGAGGCGGAGTGGCCCTGATCTTTCCTGAGTGGATTCCTGTCTCCATCATTCCCACTCAAGCCTACTCCTCCTTGAATGCCTGGTTGGCAGTCTCTCTGTTTTTCCGGGCTCTTCTCTGACCCAGGTCACATTCTACAGGCCATCTGGCCAGACTACCCTCTTCCTCTCTGAATGTTATGTTATGTTATGTTACTTTGCACTTATATAGCGCCTTATATACCATTGGTATGGTCTGAAGGCGCTGGTAGGTTGAACGCCCTCGGGAACCGAAGTTCAGGTCAATAGAGAGAGTAGAGAGAGTCAAGGTGCGTGTGAGCACCGGATATGTGTGCAGCTGGTGCGGTATTAGGGTAATAGCTGCTTCTTAGCGGTAGGTGTGGTGGTTGAGAGGTCAGGAGTATGTGTTCGTTCTGGCAGGATTTATCCAGATCGAATGTGGCTGCGTTAGGCCTGAAGAGAATGCCTGGCTGGGGGTGGGTAACCAGCAGTGTTTATTTAGGGTGATGGGCAGTATGAGGTAGAATGTTGGTATGAGAACAGTTATACCGAATGGTGTCATAGTATCTCTGTGTTCTAATTGAGTGATGGTGTAAGGAAAGAGTAAGCGTGGTGGTGTGTTATGATGTGATACAAGCTTTTTGAACATTCTCTGCATTTCAGACCATACTATATATGTCACGCATTTCTATCACCTTTGTGCACCCCAGATGGCTCCATACCCTCGGCTCGCTCGAGCAACGTATAACATTTGTTCTATCCATATAGACTCAATCTATATTCTTCATTCATTCCGTCTGTGTTATGTATTCAGCATCTCTACGCACTCAACCCCTCCTATGCACATTTGTTCTATCCATAGAGATTTGATCTATATTCTTCATTCTGTCTGCGTTATGTATTCAGCAACTCTACGCACTCAACCCCTCCTACGCACTCAACCCCTCCTATGCACACAACCCCTCCTACGCACACAACCCCTCCTACGCACACAACCCCTCCCCGCACTCATCCTCTCCCCGCACCCATCCTCTCCCCACACCCGTCCTCTCCCCGCACCCATCCTCTCCCCACACTCATCCTCTCTCTGCACTCATCCACTCTCTGCACTCATCCACTCTCTGCACTCATCCACTCCCCGCACTCATCCACTCCCCGCAACCATCCTCTCCCCGCACTCATCCTCTCCCTGCACTCATCCTCTCTCCGCACTCATCCACTCTCCGCACTCATTCTCTCTCTGCACTCATCCTCTCTCCGCACTCCTCCTCTCTCCGCACTCCTCCTCTCCCCGCACTCATCCTCTCCCCGCACTCATCCTCTCTCCGCACTCATCCACTCTCCGCACTCATCCTCTCTCTGCACTCATCCTCTCTCTGCACTCCTCCTCTCTCCGCACTCCTCCTCTCTCCGCACTCATCCTCTCTCCGCACTCATCCTCTCTCCACACTCATCCTCTCTCCGCACTCATCCGCTTTGTGTACTCATCGGCTTTATGCACGCTTCATTTCACTCATTCAACAGCAAAAAGGTCATTCGCTGATATGCAGTAATCCTGTTCTATATATTCATCTGCTCTCTACAATCATACGCCCTATATGCTCATCCACCCTATACGCTCATCCGTCCTATATGCTCTTCCGCTCCATACACTCATCTGCCCCATACCCTCACCCACCCCATACCCTCACCCGCCCCATACCCTCATCCACCCCATACAGTCATCCGCCCCATACACTCATCCGCCCTATACACTCATCCGCCCTATACACTCATCCGCCCCATCCACTCATCCATCCCATACACTCATCCGCTATATATACTCAGCAGTTCTATACACTCATGTGTCCTATACATTCGCCAGGGCTGTACATTTGTCTGCACCAATGATCAGCACATTCTCTGCATTTCTGTATTCATCCGCTCTCCACACTCCTGCGCTCTGCATACTCATCCGCTCTATATACTCATCTGTTCCATACTTTAATCCGGTTTACTCTCTACCGTTCTGCACATTCCTCAGTTTTACACACTCCTGTGTTTTACTCGATTCTCTGTTATTTACGCACTCATCTGTTCTACACGCTTGTCTGTTCTATACACCCAACCATTCTACACACTTATCCACTTATTTTGATCATCTATTCTATACCCTCATCCGATCCGTTCACTCATTTGATTTATACACTCGTTTGAACTATATAGTTATCTGTTCTTCCACTCATGCATTCTTTCATTCAGCGCATTCATCTGTTCCACAGGCTTCATCAGTTTTATCTATTGCATCCACGCAATTCACTTGAGTCACTCCTTGTGCATTAAGTCCATTTCACTGAGTTTTAATTCTCTTTACTGTTTCTGTATGGTTATTCTTATTAACCAATTCCCTGCTTTATCTTGTTTACTTCTGTTTGCCCTTCTAGCTTATATTATGGGTTATTGGCTGTCCATTTCTTGCATTTCTTGCATCAGGTAGTTTATTGGATTGGTGTCATTGAGATGCTGTTGGTCTGTTGGGTTAGCTTGGTAGGGGTTGGTTTTAGGGGAAGAGCCAGGTTTTCAGCAGTTTGCGGAAAGACATTAAATCCTCAGTTAGGCGGATGTGGGGTGGGAGTGAGTTCCACAGCGTGGGGGCGAAGGCTGAGAATGACGATCCACCTAACCTGACTGAGTTTGTTTTAGCAATGACTAGAAGACCAGCTGAGCTTGATCTTAGGGTGCATGGGGGTGATAGGGTTTTAGCTTGTCTTGAACATATTGAGGGTCGGTTTTATGCAGCGCCCGATGGGAGATGCATAAGGTTTTGAAAGCCACTCTTCGTGCTACTGGGAGCCAGTGCAGCGTCTTAAGGGCTGGGGAGATGTGGTCTCTTGGGCCAAGAGCAAGTAGCATTTTGGCTGCCACGTTTTGGGCCCTTTGGAGTTTATTCAGTTGGTACGCGTGGACTCCGAGGTATAGGGGGTTTGCGTAGTCGAGACTTGATATAACGATTGATTGAAATGCAGAGAGTCTGTTGGGAAATGAGAGATATGGAAAGATGCGCCTAAGGGTTTTAAGGTGGTAGTGGCAGGACTTTGAGACGTTGTTGACTTGGCGCGAGAGTTTTAGGTCAGCGTCAAGGGTGCATCCAAGATTTTTCACTGAGTTGGAGGGGGTTGGTGAGGTGTCCATGTTGGATGGCCAGGGTAGTGGGTGTGGAAGAAGTTTGGAGTTGCCACATACCATGATTTCCGTTTTGGAGGGGTTTAACAAGAGGTGGCTTTGGGTCATCCAGAGTTCTATGTCAAGGAGGCAGGAGGCCAGGTCAGGTCTGGAGTTGGGTTTTGAGTTCATAATTTTTAGAATTAGTTGGGTTTTGTCAGCATATTTGTAACCCAAGATGTTGTGTGAACGAATTATTGGTGGGAGGGTGATCAAGTAGAGATTGAATAGGAGGGCAGATAGGCACACTCCGGTGTCGACTGGTCGGGCTTGGGAGGTATAGGTGGAGAGTATCGTTATTTGGTATCTATCTTTGAGGAATGAAGCTATCCATTTAAGAGCGGTTCCACAAATTCCTAGGGAGTGGAGGCGGTCTAGGAGGATTGAGTGATTGATAGTGTCAAAGACGGCCGATAGGTCAAGAAGGATTAGTGCGGCACATCCCGCAGAGTTTGCCGTCATTTTAAGGTCATCCCACATTGAGATTAGGGTGGCTTCAGTTCTGTGACACGCTCTGAAACCTGATTGCACGGGGTCTAGAAGGTTGTTGGCTTCGACAAATGCATTTAGTTGGGAGTAGGTGGTTCGGTCGATGAGTTTGGCAAGGAAACTGGTGTTCGAGATGGGCCGGTAGTTTTTTGGTTCGAGAGGGTCGAGGGAAGGTTTCTTAATTAGAGGTTTGACATGGACTGATCTCACTTCTTCTTTCCTCTCCTGTACCTCCCAGATTCTCCTCCTTGGGTATCTCATCATCCACCTGGACTCTCCTGAATCCTCAGGACTTTTACTCAACCTCTTCAACTCTCTCTCCCTTTCCATTCTACCCTCTGGTCTGACCCACTCTGCCAGACACACCTTGGATGCTCTCCTCTCCTCTGATAGCCCACTATCTAACCCTCTCACTACTCCTCTCTCTTGGACTGATTACTTTCTTCTCTCTTCTCACTTGAAGCTTCCTGTTCCCCTGGCAATGGCTCACCCAGTACATCCACCCTCCTCTATGGTCATCCGACCCATGAAGAGAGTGTCAGTGGCAGCCTTTGCCTCCACCTACTCTCCTCCACCTACTCCTGTGGCTGACTCCCATTCGTACACAGCCCTTTCCAACGTTCACCATTCCATCTCTAACACTCTTGACATCCTTGCCCCTGTCATGAGGATCCGCCTGAAGCCTACCAAAAGGTGCAATTTTGGGTACGACTCCGACTTGGGCGCCCTGAAACCCTAGTGCAAAGCAGCTGAACGGAAATGGGGAGTTTCAGGTTCACCCTCTGACAAACTGGCCTGCCACCTACTGCAAATCCAATATAGACTCTCCATCCTCTCTAAAAAAAGAGTCTACATTCAGCATGCATCTCTGTGGCATGTAACAACACGGCCAAACCTTTTCAAATCTGCAAGGAGCAGGCCAATTCTACAACAGTATATTCCACTAACCCATCCACCCAGGCCCTCTGCTCGGCCCTGGCCTCTCATTTTACCACAAAAACTCAGGACATATGCTCCCATCTCCTTCTACCTCTCTCAGGCCATTCTTGGTCGCCCCTTCTCCCCTCCTGCTCCACTCCTCTCCTCTCCCTCTCTTGTCACACCTGATGAGGTTTCCAGACAAGTCCGGCTATGAAAGTCTCATCCAAACAGCTGTCTCCCTGCCCCTCCAGAACCATAAGGACAGCATTGACTCTCTTGCTCCAGCCTTGGCTGATCTCTGCAACCATTCCATTGCCACTGGAGATTTCCCCTCTCCTCTCAAGCACTCCCTTATGCACCTCCTGCTCAAAAGGCCTTCTGCCGACCCCTCCATCCTGGCAAACTATCTCCCAATTTCTTATTATTCATTTCCTGGGCAAACTCCTGGAGAAATTGGCTATCTCCCAGCTAACCTTCCACACTGAATCTGTTAGTTGTCTACATGACAATCAGTCTGGCTCCAGAACGGCCAGAGGCATGGAAACTACTCTACTCAACACCCTCAAAGATTTGCTCTCTAACCTTGACTCATCCTCCTCGACCTTTCTTCTGTTTTTGACACAACAAACCACAGCATCCTGATCACCCATCTCGGAGATACCCTGGGCATCATAGATAAGGATGTGGCATGGCTATCCTCTTTCCTCTTGGACCGACCATCACAGGTTGAACTTGGGTCCTTCCTCGCTTCCATCACACTCTCAACATGTGGTTGTCTCCAGGGATCTATCCTCTCGCCCTATTTTTTCAATTTCTATCTGGCCCCCTTGGCCCACCTGATCTCTACCTTTTCCTCTAACTTTCAATGTTATGCAGATTACACGCAGCTCTCTTTCAGGCTACCCTCGGCCTCCTCCTCCTCCTCAGTCATCCCTGACTGTCTTTCTGCTATTCAGGCATGAAGCGCCTCAAATGATCTCTGCCTTAATGGCAGTAAGACGGAGATCCTTCTCATTGGGACCCCTGCTCCCGCTTTTCCCCTTTCACTCTGGCCGGTTTGCGTTGGCCCTGTGCAACTCACCCTCTTGTGAGGCAAAAAACCTTCGGGGTCATCTTCAACTCCACTGTCTCCACACATCACAGAAATCTCCAAAAAGTCCCATTTCCACCTGCACCTCCTCAGAGGTATTCTACCTTTTCTCACCTTCCCCTAGAAGCTCTGCGGGCTTTTCTCCACAGCCCTGGTCCTCACTAGGCTTAACTATTGCAACAGCCTCTTTCTCAATCTACCCAACCCTACCCTCCGCCCTCTGCAACTTATCCAAAACAGGACCGCAGGACTTATCCACTGGCTTTCAGCAGCTAAAAGGATCAAGTTCAAGACCCTCTGAATCATCCACAAGGGCTTCTGGGTCCGGGGCCCGTACTATCTTCAACGCTCTCTTCCTAAGTACCTTCCTTCCAGAGCCCTCCACTCCTCTACTTCCAATTCTCTGCAGGTGAGTCGCTTCGCCAAGCAGAGACTGGGTGGTAGATCTCATTCCTCTGCATGTGCCTCCCCCTGGAATGGCCTCCCTGCCACTCTCGGCCTTGAGCCAGACCTCCTTAAGTTCCAGAAGCTCCTCAAGACCTTCCTTTTTTCCTCTTCCTTCTCTCTGCCTCTCCCCTGCTAACCTTTCCCCACCTCCTTTCTCTCTGCTATGCTGTCACGACCCGTGACCCAAAACCCCACTGGCATGGTCACATGCCAGGTAGGGTTAAGACTCAAGGTTCACTTGGGGCCCCAAGGGCCTTGCACTTTCCTCATGGACTCTCCTGGAATCAGTCCTGGCGCCTTTGGTGCCAGGCTCATGTTCAGATTGAAACACTGTCTTGAAGGGACTACTTTTTCATTTGGAGGCCTGTAGCCAACATGGAGGCACCCACACAGCCTAGTTCCTAGAACCAGACTGTGTGGTGCTGTGTTTTGGGTGTGGTAGCCCGGACTACTTTACCTGGACTACTTTACTGGAGGGCTATATAAACCACACCCAAGTTACAGAACATGCTTCGCGTTATTCTGCAGCCAGCAGTGTGACGCTCATTGTGTCCAGAGACCAGAATCCGGGGATCCTTGAACAGCGGACCTGCAGAGGAGACAAAGGAACATCATTAGCAGTGTCTGCTTACCTGCAACTTTCCATCCGTCGATTATCCATCTTCCTGCTGCTCGCGGTCCTCCATCCAGCAGGCAGCACCATCGGGACACCACACACGCACCGGAACGAAGCACCTGGGGGGAGAGAGAAAGAAGGACAATGTTAAAACAGGTTACTCACGGCATTTACGGCGGTAATCACGAGATCCTCACCTGGCTGAGCATTTCTTGGCCGGCTCCACTCGGAAATCTTCATACTCCCAGAAAGACCCTCGCGACCTGAAAAGGAATAAAGAATACAGGTTAGCAAAAGAAGACATTACCGCGATGTACTTCCCGCTTAACCTACCATCCATCATACGCTCCTGCGTCCATCATCCTGGTAGGAGCCCGATCCAAGCTGCGCATCCACCAAACCTCTGTGCACCTAAGGGGGAAAAAATAAGGCAAAGACATTAATCGCAAGAAAGGAAAGCAAGGACCTCTTAAGACTGCTATTCAGACTTACCTCCTTAAAGACACTTGAATGGGTTAGCACCAGTGAAGTTAACTCGGTCGCTCAAACCCGCAGGAAACAACGCGCCCTTGCACAGAAGACAGGACAGAGAGCACGCCAGACATCACAACAAGGTGAGGAGTGGATCATCAGATCGAATCCAGAGTGCAGGGGGGAGGAAACGAAATCTCATCCTAAATCCAGTCCTCCTGTGTTTTCAGGCCCGACCTCCATAGAAGGCACCATCCGGAATCGAGAAGTGTCCAAGGTGAATCTGGCAACCAGGGCACAAGGGCGTCCCCGTGGATACCAGGTGAGCGTAACATATCCCTCCTTTCCTACTACTCAGTTACGTTGACTGGCTGCCTGGTGCTCCATTGAGTCTTATAGGACACCTTCTCCCTCCTCCCCGACCCCCTGCCTTAGGATCCTCCTGCACTACCACTTGGCCTGCCTTGCACTTCCGGGGCATGTTGCCCTTCGAGGCCCTGTCTTCCTTGCGCTTAACCCAGGGCTCTGTTCCACTGGTTGCATTTCTTGTCTGCGCACATGCACGATCTAAATGATACTAGGCCTAGTAAGATTGTTTGTCTTGTTATCCCTTTTTTTCCCCTCCCTGCCTGGTTCCACCTTGAAACACTTGTGTATAGGTGCATTAAAAATAACCTATCAATCAATAAAATCTCTTTCCCATCCCCCTTTACACCACTGTTTCGCAATCCACAATTTACCCCTGGGCTCGAGAAGGGATCCTTCCCCCACAGGAAGTTGGCAGGATGCACACAATTAAGGGATATGCATCAAGGGGCTGAAATTAAGTCATTTGACCAATGTAAGATCAAATTAAGGTTGAGAGAGGAAAACAGATTGCAATACTTTCAACTTCGGCACTGGCAACTGCCCCCCTCCAAAAAGAGTGGCAGTCACCAGACCCCTCACACCATTTGAAGAATTCCTGCCTTCTAGCTCGGCAGACAATCAACGTATCTCCAGCCTATATAAAATAATGCTAAACGCAGCTCCCGACATAGGTACTACATATAAATCCAAATGGGAAAACCCTTTAGGCAAACCTATATCAGAGTAAGAATGGGAATCACTCTCGGTCGACATCCCCAAACTTACGCATGCCGTACATATCAGGGAATTTTGGTATAAGAAATTAGTCAATGGGCCTCATTATAAGTTTGCCGGTCCGGTAACAACGGTACCGGTAAGCATGCTGGTACCGTTGTTACCGGCAAACTACAAGTTCTGCTCGCGGGTGCCTTCCCACCCGCCAGGTCTGACCTGGCGGGCATACCGGCACCCGTGAGCAGAGCATGTCGGATGCATTGGCACCATTCTGACCTCCCCATTCCCATTGAGTCCTATGGGGATCAAATGGGAATGGGGACCATTTCATTCTGGCGCCCGTGAATGGGCAATTAATGGGTCCGGCAGGGCCGTAATGACCCGGTAATTACCCATTTGCGGGTGCCGGAAAAATTTGCAAATTTGGCGGCAGACTGCTGGTTTTACTGCCAAGGCTACCGACAAACTTGTAATGAGGCCCAATGGCATTACACACTGGTGCACTAACACCGGATGAACGTCACAGTGTCCCAGAACGGCTGGAGAGAATGCAGGGTACTGGATATTGTATGAAATGCATGGTATCAACAGTAAGACAGACACAAGTGATCACAGTTCAAGGGTGTTTATTGAACTTCAAAAAGGGTTTGATAAACGCCTATCAAATCCTTAATGTACAGGTGGGAGCAAGCTACGACCATCAAATAATAATAACGCAGTCCTAGTGGTGTCTTGTCAAAATAAAGACACCTATACTAATAAACCTATTGCCATTCCTTACCTCTAAATACAAATAGAGTGGGAAACAGTTATACGAAAAAGAAAGAAGTGTTCACAAAATGATATGTCAGGATGTTCAGGTCGTTGGCCTCCCTTCCCCATGTTTTCAGCACGAGGCAAGGTGGTACAATTGCTTAGCACAGTCTCTGGATTCTCTAGTACGAGGATACAGTTCAGAACAAACACCAGGGCCTTCTGTGACAAAGTGGAGTTCAAAATAATATTTAAAGTTTGCTTCTCTTTAAGACTTACACAATTGAAATGGGATATCCTTCCCCAACCTTCTTACTTCCAGATTCCCTTTACTTTACTGTCAGATACTTCCACAACTATATGGCTTTGCTTTGATCCCATAGATGACCACTCTGACACTGCTGCATTCTGGTACTTGTATTTCATAAGATCAATTCCTTTTTTTTTACATTCAGCACTGTTTCAAACAAGCCTTCTTGGGGATTCTATTCACTTTTCCTCTAATTAGTGATTTCCGTGTTTTGGCTTTAAGTTTTGTTTGCTTTTCAAAGTTCACATCACTCCCCTTCACTTCAGGGACTTTCACCTTCCTTTTTGGGTTTGGGCCACTTGCCCGCTTTACTAGGTACCTTCCCTCACATGCTCCACTTTCCACCTGCTCGCCTGAGTCTCTCTCACTCCCTCTTTTAATCAGACTCACTGGGCAGTGTTGCGAGGTCAGCAGCTCTGTCCTTTTGCATGGGGGTAAGGTCAGGGTCTCATCACCTGCCCCTCTACATCCTTGTGGTCTGCAATGGTCCCAAGAGAAGAAGCGAATGTCCGGACCTCAACAGCAAGGTCCTGGCTGCCTAAATCTAACACGTAGGAGGCATGGCTCCTGTGACACGCTGCAGCTATTCCTTCTCACTGGGCCAACATCACCAGATGCTGTCCTCTCCTGGATATACCTGACAGCTCCGAGCCTCTTGGTTTCTCAGCTCCAGACTATCTTTCCAGCTTGCTTTTGGTGTTTGTGATTTTAAGAGGGATACTCTGCCGGTCTCAGCCTTGCAGCCTCCCTCTTGCTCTCTCAACTGGATCTGATCTTTCTCCCTCAGCAGCCTCTCTTTATAGACCTGTGTGATGTAGATGGCCATCAGGTGTGTGATTAGGGTTGGGTCTGCTTGACCTTGCCTGACTTCATTAAGGGTACAGCCTGCTGTCAGAGTGTTGTAGTCTGTCTTCTGTGTCTTAGTTGGTTTTTTACTGGTCATCCTCACCCCTCCAGGTTGTCTCTTCTTCTTCTCATTATTATGGGAAAATGGGGGGAGGTTGTGTGTTTGAAAATACCCCAAAAAGACAGAGGCGTTATGTGATTGTACAAAAGGGTTCAAAGGGGGATACTGTGTTTCACCTAGGGTATTCCCATGAGAATGACCCCATACTCCCCTACCCAGGTGATCCTCCCGCAGTGGTCCAACCCCAGGGTCTGGATCCAAAGTCGATTGCTGTGCCCTGGCCACCCGAATAGAGGATTCTCGGGGTCCAAATGGAAGAAGACTCAAAAGTTTCTCACAATACATATTTGGTGAAGTTGTACAAAGATGGGGGGGAGTATTGGAAAGCAGTTAATAATGATATCCAAACGATCTTCGGCACTCAAGTATTAGAGGCCCCAAGGAATGCGTATTAGGCATCGGAGACCAGAATGGCAGATCCTGGCCAGAGGCAAAAACAGAAAGCATACGCCATTCTGAGTCTAGCGGCTCTTCTGGTCATAGTGCAGAAATGGCAGGCCGAGGAACCACCACCCGACCAAGACTGGCTTGTTAAGGTCTGGAACTTTGTCTCATTGGTATGGCTCATGTACTCGCTGCAAGGTGACCAGACAAAATTCACGAGAGAATGGGAAATGGTGCTAACCTTTTTACATGATGACTGTAGGGAATCTTACTGTCCTCAAAAACTATGCATCTTGGGAATCAACTGAAAAACACACATAGAAACTGCTCACCCTGAATTGCAGAGAGGAGCGTGATGGAGAAAGTTATTATGTGTATTTTTTATATATTGTTTGTTTCTATAAAGTTTGCGTTATGTTAAAGCAAAATGCCAATAAAAAGATTTTTTAATTTTTTTTTTAAAACTTAGGCAAAACTGCTAATTATGCAATATTTTCCAATTCTATTGGCACTTTTTTGGATTGCATTATTTGTAAATTTTCAAGCATGCCCAAAGCTTCGTTGTCATTTCTATATGGAGATTGACCACTTGCCCATAGCTTTCTCATTGTCCACTGCCATTGTAAAGAGTGATTGCACAAATGGCAGACGCCTGATGAGACAACTCTTCTAGTAAGTGCACAAAACCAGAAATCTGGATAGATTGTGGTTATATCCAAACCTGACAACTCAAGTTCCTTTTTGGGGTATATGTCAAGTTCACTGAGTATATTTGAATGAAAATAGGTTACCCATGTAAATATCTATGTGCAAGCTGCTTTTGTATGTTTTTTATCACCCATAAAAGCTAATTTCAAGGGTCTTATTTGGATACAAAAGGATTTATTGGGAAAAAAATGAAAATGTATGGCCAGTTAATGAGAAAGTCTGAACACTAAGATGCAAAAAGAAAACGACATTCAATGTTTTGAGAAAGACTTGATGACAAACAGGGCTTGTGTGCGGGAGTGAGGAGCGCTAAGCTGTAGTAGAGACTATCAATATTTACAGTGTTTGCTGTTTAAATCAACTTGAAAACTCAGGGGATCATGCTAATATCTTATCTAAGGACTGCATTTCGTTAATGGAGACTGATAGCATTAAAGCCAATGTTATTATTCATTATTCATTGTGCTTGCTGTTCAAACCAAATTGAAAACCCACAGGATCGCAATAGCAGCCTGTGTAAGGAATGTGTCTCGCTAATGGAGCCTGATATGGACACAACAGCTCTCCCTGCACTGATATCTGGGCTATCCAGGGTTTTCTTTTTATGGCCATAGTGGTGGGAGATGTTTAAAATAACACTTTTACAGATAGTACTCGGATATTAAAACTAATGACCCCCAATAGGATGCTCACAAACGTTTGGAAATATCTTACACCGATAATTCGCTGCATGAAAAATGTCATGTGTTGAGCCCTAAACCTCTTCTAGATTTGCTGCAGTTGATGCAGCTGCTGACACAGATAAGGATTGGGAAAGGGACTGAACAATGCGTGTCTAAAACATTCTGGGCTATAGAATCGGCGAATAACCCCCTTTTGAAAATGAAGCAGTTTAGACGCATGTGTCAGATGGGTGTTAGAAACATTGTTGAGAAAACAGTTTGCAAGTGGATGGGGATAAAGTATATCTAATTCAGTATGGTAGACCAACGTGCACGGGGGTCCCATAAACTGACCCATGAGGATTGAGACTGCAGATATTGAACATATATTTACGCTTGCTTACAAGAAATATAAAATGAACGTCTAATGGAATGCCGACATGTTTGCTTATCAATGCAGTGGCATGCAGTGTGTCTGTGCAGTAAACGGGTGTACTACAGAATCTGTAGCACGACTGATCTTCGTGCAGCCACTGACAAACCCAAATTATTTAATGTGGATACATTTTTAATAAAAATATATGTTTTAAATGTTAATAAAAATCTGTTGTTTCTAAAACCTATGTTCACCCTATAACCAGCGGTTATGGAGTGAACATGTCCGGTGCGAAGCTGTCAAAAATATATAACGATGAAGGGGGTGCTGGTAGTTATGGAGGGGTTGACTGCCTGTGTTGTAAACTGTGAACCAATAGCAAGAAGGTACCAAGGGGCGCTGTCAAGACGTGGCTTTCAGAGCAGGAGGCATACGCAATTCACACGCCTGTCCATGAACATTTTAAACTGCTAATGACCATGGTATCAGAAATTGATCAACAATGGCAGGGAGATATTATGGACTTGATGCAGTTCCGCTGAGACATTGATGGTTTCCGCTATATTCTAGCCATCATCGACATTCTATCAAAATATGCCTATTTTGAGGCTTCAAAAAACAAGACTGGTCATAGCGTGGTGACAGCTTTTAAATGCATATTTAATAAAGGCAGAGTCCCCGCTAAACTACAGGTGGGCAAGGGTAAGGAGTTTTTTAAATAAGTCGCTACAGAGTGTCCTAAAACAACACGGGTGCGTCACTTCGTAACACCCTCCAAAGTTAAAGCCTCTATTGTAGAATGTTTTATATGCACTGCGATTCTTCACAGCTAAATACACCCGCAGATATGTGGAGGTGTTACCCGCATTTATAAATGTTTATAACAACAGGCATCATAGATTTATTAAAACTACCCCCATTGGTGTAACACTGCAGAATTCCCTGGAGGTCTGGAAAAAACTGTTCATCAAAATACTTTTTATAAAGACAGCTCGTACGCCCCTTAAAAAGGGGGATCATGTGCGCATCTCAAAACACAAGGCTGTCTTTACACAGGGGTATAAGCAGAACTACAGCAACGAGATCTTTATCATAGATGATTGTCACAGCGGGAGGGCCTATATATATGCACACTAATTGATTATTCAGTGGAGTCTGTTCAAGGTGTTTTTTATGGGCAGGAGATCCAAAAAGTCAGTAAAGTGCAACAGCAAATTTATAGAATAGAGAAAGTCATGAAGAGTAAAAGGCCTGGAGCTAGGAAGCAATATCTAGTCAAAGAGATGGGGTGGCCTGACCAATTCAACAGTTGGGTGGATGCCGGATCTCTAGATAACAGGGGTGTATAACATGACGGCATGAAGTCTACATCATTTTACATTATGCTCCTCAGCCCAACCCGTACATATGGAGGGACAATAGACGGTGGCGCTCACTGAAGTTCAATACGTCCACAAGCATCATAGATCTATGAAAACCACCCCTGCTGGTATAACACCACAGAATACCCTGGAGATATGGAAATATATGTACAGCAAAAGACTTTTTAAAAAGATAGAATGTACACCCCTTAAAAAGGGGGATCATGTGCAGATCTTGAAACACAAGGCTGTCTTTACAAAGGGGTATGAGCAGAACTGCAGCAATGAGACCTTATCATAGATGGAGTGTCAAAGTGGGAGGTCCTTTATATATACATACTAGTTGATCATTCATGGGAGGCTGTTCAAGGTGTTTTCTACAGGGAGGAAATCCAAAAAGTCAGTAAAGTCCAACAGCAAGTTTATAGAATAGAAAAAGTCATAAAGAGTAAAGGGCTCCCCAGCAACACTTCAGCGGAGACATTCCACGGGAACAAAATGTCCAACTTCTCAGTGAAGCTGGCCAAACCCAAACATTTGGAGGGGCACAATGGATGGTGGGGCTCAATGAAGTTAAATACGTCCCCTCGTGGGACACTTCAGGCAGAGGGGAAGCCACATTTATCATAAAACAAACAAACCCACTCAGGCTCTGGGTGTGCCAGTTCACTAAGGGATATTACCCGAATATAGACGAGCTTGTCAGAGACATCAACAAAGCCATATCATTCATACCCAAGTACATTGATATAATTTTACAGCTAGACCTGCACCAGCAGAATGTTTTTCTGCAGGGTCTGGATGCATCTGCCAGGTTTTCAAAAAAAGGGAGACTGCATAACATATTGGGAACCGTGCAACATATTGGAAGTGAAGAACCAGAGGATAACACCTGCACCAACATTAACAGGGTTTTTTTTATAGCTTACTGCTTCACAGCGATATTGTGGCATAAGGTGGAGGATAGCTACGCCTGACTACTTTGGAAATTAAAGGGAACAACAATGATATTGTGAACATTCGATACAACAAACCTGATTATGTCCCCATGTGTAAAAACCATTTCGACACCATCAACATACAGATAAGAGACAGTTTGTATCATTTAATTATTCATTTATTGTATTTATTTTATTGGTAAGGCGCATATACAACATATGGTTTTTCAATGCGCCACAAAACAAAACAAAGGGGGGGAACAGGGGAGAAAGATAACAATAGCGGTCGTGCTAGGCCTTGTGACATTTAGATTGTGCAAATGCAGTAACAAGAAGTGCAAGAAAGAGATGGGCAGGAAAGTTCCAGTTTGCATCAGAACGAAGTGCTATGGTGGGAAGGGAAGTGCAGGGTAAAGAGTGCAAGTGAAAGGGTGGTAGAGTAGGGGAGGGCAAGAGGGATGACAGGAGGGCAAGTGGCAGGGAATTGCATGGGGTGCAGGTGGTGAGGATCCACATGGTAAGTGGGGTGGACTGGAAGGGGGGCCCTGATGCCCTGTAGAACTCAGAAAGAATCAGGAATCCAGTCACTACAGCAGATGGGGGTGTTAGCAGGGGAAGGGGAGAGGGAAGGAAGAAGAAAAAAGGAGGGTCTTGAGTAGCTTCCGGAAGTTAAGGAAATACGGCTCAAGCCTGAAAGGGGCAGGGAGATCATTTCAGTGGGAGGCTCCTGCAGAGGAGAGAGATATACCCCCCACTCTCTGCTTAGCGAAACATCTGACCTGCAGAGAGTTGGAGTTAGAAAACCAAAGGTCTCTTGCAGGGAGGTATGTAGGGCGATAGAGTTGGATGTAGCAGGGTCCAAGGCCCCCAAAAGCCTTGTGGACGATTCAGAGGGTCTTGAATTTGATCCTAGCAGCAACTGGGAGACAGTGGATAGTTTTTAGCGCTGGAGAGATGTAGTCCCTGGGATAAGGCTAAGGATAAGTCTTGCAGTCCTACTCTAGATTATTTCAAGGGTGTGAAGGGAGGAGAAAGACAGATTGGGGGAGAGGTTGTTGCAGTAGTCTGCCTAGAGAGGACCATAACTCTGGAGACATTGAGTTTCTGTGGGAAGGTGAGGAAAGAAAGAATGCCTCTGAGGAGGTTCAAGGTCCGCAATGTAAGGAGAAAAGGAGAGAGAGGAGTCAAAGATCACACCAAGGTTTTTTGCCTCACAAGGGAGTGCAGGGGACCCACAGAGACGGTGGCCAGAGGGTAGGAGGCAAGGAGGGAGCAGGATTCCCAATGAGAAGGATCTCAGTCTTACTGGCATTGGCAGCACACCATACACACCATATCTAAATAACAGTCAGGCAGTTGGGATAAGAGAGGAGGAAGAGGATGCAGTAGAGGGAGCTTTAAGGAGAGCTGAGTGTTTTTTTTTTTTTTTTCCATTTTTAAAGCGCTCACACAGCCCACAGGCATCGAGGCGCTGTTACAGGAATTGTTTGTTTTATAGTTGCGTAATTGTTTTTCTCTTAGTTGCGTATTTATAACGCGCTTAAACACCCAGATGTTTCTAAGCGCGGACCCGGGGATCGAACCTGTGTTGCTTCGTGTCGTCTTGCTTCCAAGGCGCGCACGTTGCCGCTGTGCTATCCTCCCATATCTGCATAACACTATAAGTGAGGAGAGAAGGAGGAGATCAGAGGTGCCAGAGGGGTGAGGTAGATATTTAATCACCATGGTGAGAGGATAGAGCCTTTGGGGATCGGCACAGGTGGAGAGTGTGATAGGGGAGAGAAAAAGGACACAGTTGAACCTGGGAAGGACGGTCAGAGAGAAAAGAGGTCATCCAGTCAAGTTCCAGGCCCATGATGCAAATGATTAGTCAGGGTGTCATTATTGACCATGTCAAAGGGAGAGGAAAGATCAAGAAAGATAAGAACGGATGCAGTAGTGGAGTTGAGATTTGAGAGCAAGTCTTCACAGGTGTTTAGTAGAGCAGTGTCCATTCCTCTGGCTGCTCTGAAGCCAGATTGGTGGCCGTGGAAACAACCAACAGACTTTGTATGTTGGATCAGTTGGGGGATGAGCAGCTTCTCCAGGAGTTTGCCAAGGAATGGGGTAATGGATATAGGACGGTATTTAGCAGGGGAGGAGGCGTTGGCAGAGGGCAAATATAGGCAAATATGGTTGTGGTTGCACTGTACACCGCTCCAGATGAAAGACTAATAAAACAGAATTATAATGGCAGTGGTGAAGAACTATGGAGACCCCGGGGTCTATATGTAATATTACATTAAACAGGCCGGTTATGGCGATCAGCCATATTTTAGCAGAAGTACCGTATTGTAGGGCGTGAAGCTCTGCGCTATCTTTAGAAGTCTCTTCAGATGCTCAATGCCCTTCCTACGTCATGGCTTCAAATCAGATTAACTGCATGTGAAAACTGCTGTTACCAATATTGCAAAAGACGTCTTGGGAAGTGTGACAATGGCGGTTGCCGAGCGTCTCGACAAAGAGAAACTGGAGGAGACCCAGACTAGCATTGATAACAGTTTTTTCATGGAAGTCTTGCCTCTGGTGGCTCTATCACTGCTAACCCCCAAAGAATTCTTTGTATCGGGTTCGCCAGACATGTATCTGAATTTGAATGATACGCTGCTGCAAAGGTGGACGTGACGGAAATTGCGGCTACAGCACAAGTGGCCACAGTCACCTACCCCATAGCCACCATGTTCAACCAGGTGGACGTGATGCTGGGCGACCAAATAATAATGCAGAGTGATAATATCTATGCCTACATTGCCTAAATACGAAGCCTATTAAATTACGGCCACAATACCTTGGATGGGCAGCTCTCAGAAAGCCTCTTTTACTGTGACAATGCTGGGCATTTTGACAACACCCCTCTAGTTGGTGAAAACAAAGGGGTCATAAAGAGAGCCTGTCACGCCAGGCTAGTAGAGTGTTCAATTTACTAGGCCATCTACATGCAGACCTATTCTTCCAGGATAAATTATTGATCAACGTCGTGCCTCATACACAAGTACTGGTATGAGGAAGAAAAGGGCTGGGAGTAATGAAGATTACCAATAAGTAATCAAGCCATTAAGCAGTGGCGCAACACCATTGAGTTGACTGGGCTTCAGCCCTCTTCCACCCCCCCAACATTTTGGGCTATGTTGACTCGACCTGGCTGACCTATAGAGCCGTTGCCGACAGAACAGGACACAGATGTTAAGCAGTGTCTGGGTTTCACCGCTAATAAAGCCCAGCAATTACTAATATAAAGCATTTTACTGTTAGTACCTGCATTTAAATGCATAATTTTTTAGGCAATTCAAATCGTGATGTTGGTTTAGTACTTGCATGCCATGGGAGTGATTGGAAGGATAGAGAGGGGACAGCAGACCACTCATTCTCACCGAAGTCCATAAGTTGGTGCTTTCAGACTTTACAGAGTTAACTGCTTTAACATTGAAGCTGCACTAGAATAGTCTCATTAGAATGCGTGAAGAAGTTAAGATGCCCCCACACAAATACGTTTGCTCCTCCCCCTCCACCTGTGAAGTTAGCACCTCTCCCAACATTTGAAGGGTAAGCCCCCTTGAAATTTAGATTTTATTGTGCCCCTGAACACAAGCACACACACCAGTCACAATACACACACACAGCCACCCACACATTTAAGTGTGAACCCTTTCACCAAACAGGCACACCCAGGCAGCCACCCTTACATTTAAGTGTGCACTCTTTTACCATACAGGCACTCAGACAGCCACCATATATTTAAGTGAGCACCCTTTCACATACCCTTGCACATGCACACCCAGCCACCCATACATTTAAGTGTGCACCCTTTCACCATACACTCACATAGTTAAACCCAGGCAGCAATCCATACATCATGCACTGACTCAATCATGCACATCATATTATATACATATATGCACACACTTACATGCACGTACACACATTTAAAGAGAATACACGTTCTTACCTATAATCCGTTGCTTCAGGGAACAAGGCCTTCAGCTCCCTGCAGTAGCCAGGAATGCTTGTTCCAGTCATCTGCAGAGGATCTGGAAGCCTACATGTCATGGGGTGGAAGGGAGCCATATTACTTCAAAAAGAAATGGTTTCTATTTGAAGTCACTCTGACTTCATAAAGAGATTATTTCTGTTAAAGTACCGAACCATAACAGCAATAATTCCTTTATGAAGGCAGAGTGACTTCAAAAATTAATTATTTCTTTTTTAAGTCATGGGGCTCTGCACACCATAACACGAAGGCCTTCAGCCTGGAGGCTTCCATGTCATGGGTTTGGGGGAGCCCACGGACTTCAAAAAGAAACAATTTATTTTTGTAGTCACAGTGACTTAAAAAAAAACGATTTCCTTTTCTTTTTGTTGTTTTTAAACATGTTTTTTTTTTTTATCTGAGGGGCCCCCCTACCAGGGCATGTGGCGACATGCTACACCAGTGGTTACCTCTTAGGACCATCCTGACAATACTGGCTACATGACATTTCAACACCCCGCCCCGTTCCCTTAATTCCAGCATCAATGCGGTCGTAGACGGACCGGTCCGCAACCCTAGAATGCATGGATTCTAGGACATTTGCACCGCAATGAACTGCACCACGGCAGGGTGAGGCAAAAGGTGGGCAGAGAACACAGTAGGTCCTACTATGCAGCAGCACACCAACTCTTGCCTCCCCCTAACGTTTGCTCCAAGGTATGTCAGCCAGCCACACCCACCCATTCTCAGTGCAGTTTACTTCAGAGTGCAAGGCACATCAAGTGATAAGCAAATCGGAACAGCGACCCACAGGATCATTGATTTTCAACAATTAATGAGTGTTGTCATGTCTGTCCACAGAACCCATTCGGTGAACAGGTACTTTTTGTTAGTACATAATAGAAAGGACAACTTAAGAAAGAACCAGTCCGCTTTATGATTTGTAAACAAAATATATTTATAAAAAATAAAAAAGGAATACTTAATACAGAAAGAAAAAAAGGGTATACCACAAACGTTTCACTACAAAAAGAAAATACACGTATACATTCAGACAATGGATGGCTAGCATTAATCAGTTAACCACATAGGCCAGACGTGTCTCCGGGGAGGCCTATATGCTTTATGGGTATGGGCACCATAGATTTGTGAGGGGGTGGGTAAAGACTTTTTAAACTATCGGGTTTTCCACCCCTCTTCAAGCCTGGGGGAACGGGATCGGCTCATAGGGGTATCTAGAGGGATGTGTTGTTAATGCAGGGTAGCGGGAGCACCAGTTTTTAGCCACTCCAGTAGGCGTTGTTGTGTGACATTAACCCACAATGGATGTAGGATATCTAAATCAGCAACCGCTTGGACAAATTAGTTGCATCTGATGGGGGCATTCAATATAGAAGTGGGCTGCGGACTTCCAACACCTCATACTAGATCATGCAGGTTCGAGGCCAATACAACCCTACCTCTGTAGAAAAACTCCCCCTTATTGGTCCATGCAGCCACATCCTTTCCAAGTTCCAACTTATGTAGCAATAGTTCTGTGTTAGGTTTACAGCATTGGGGAAGGGTATGTTATGCTGGAAATGCATTGGTGAGACAGGGCCTTCCTGTCTTTGTACTGTATTCCTTTATCGTGTGTGTTCTGTGTTGTTTTCTGCACAAGAGTCCATGAGGGACTCCTGGCAGTGCATCTCTTCCTCTTTTGGTTGTGGTGAACAGATCCTTGGGATACCCTTATGGAACCCATGGGTAGGGGTACAAACCTGTACCCCTTGTGTATTTTTTTGGGCACCTGTGTTTGGCTCAAAGAACAGGGTATGAGCTGGTGGCAGCTCCACGCTGAATCAGTTGATTCCTGATAGGAGACAAGATGTCCCCTATGGCCTCTTGCTTTCTATTGCCCATTACCCTGTTTTCCCAAAGTCCTGGGAAGCCCTGACTCTGTCCTGGCTGTTGGGTGGAAGTTCCATATATGGTATTGTGGAGAAGTCCAGGCCAGACTGGCTGGAGCCTTCCCAATGACTGTATGTTGTGGGTACGCCCTTGGGGTGGGACCTGGGTGAATGGAGTGTGTGACCAATATACATTTCATGATATGGGTGTCTGGTTTGTGGTGTGTGACACAATGAATGAGACAGCCGTGCCCGAAACTGGTATGAATGCTGTGTGGAGTGCTGAATCGCTGGGTCCTTGTCCCCATCCATATTTCTTGTTGGGGGTGTCTAGGTGGAGAAGAATGGCCTGAATGCACTGTGTGCCTGATTGGCTGCCTGCCTGCTGAATGCCCTGATGAACGATTGGCTGTCTGAGCCTGGCTCAGCAGTGTGAATGAGAGACAGAACAGTATATCTGGAGACCTCTCAATTACTAGAATTGTTCAGAAGCTGAAGTCGAAACTTAATGCTTAACGTTGAAGCCCAGCTGGAAGAAGAAGGCTTTGCTGCTGCTTTCCTTCGATGCAATCCGAAAGCTGTCGTGTCTCCAAGAACTGATTTAAGAGTCCTGGCTAGGAGACCCCTGCCCTAGCTACAAGGGAACATCGTGCACCAGCTAGCCTTCACCAAGGCTGCCTGGAAGTCAGTCATCGAAAGGCTGCCAACCAGAGACGGGGACTGCGAAGAAATCTAAAGCGAATCACCAGGACATCGAGGCCATCGATGACCAACACTGTCGACAGAGGTTCGGAGGACTGCTGCAACCTCGTCGACCGGAGTCGCAACGCTCCATTGTCTATGACATTTTGAAATCAAGGACTCCTTGCTCATCACTGTTGACCGCTTTGTCCCACTGGAGAAAGTCCAGGTCTATGATGAATCGAGGACCCGCCACCCAAAGTACACACAGACGCTGATGAAGATGCAAAAGCCAGCCGTGGTCGATAACTGACTCCAAATGCTGACAACCCGACGCCCTTGCTGGGCCTACGATCTTCATTCAGTACTTTTTGTGGCAACAAACTCTCATCAATGAGGTGTGCCGCACACCTCATCTTCACAAGACGTCAACGATAGATCGCCGATGAGAACCGCAAAGGCCGAAGCTGCCGTCCCGACGACATTGTTCACCTTATCTTCGAGGAATCTTGACGTCCCGTGGCTCCTGCCTTAAAGGGAGTTCACTTAAGAGGGATCCGTCGATGACCAGTCGTCGAACTCTGCTAAACCAGGTACATTGGGGTAGTAGAACCTTTTTTCGAAGGAACCAAGACTACATTAAACAATATATGGACTGGGCTTGTTGATACACTTTATTTACAGGTTGTTCAGGTGGGGGATCTTCACACAGTCTTTGGTAGGGACAAAGTATTCTGAAATTTGTTTAACCCAACTTGTCTTCCCTCTTATGTCTATTGTTGATTCACTTTACTATTTGATTTATATGCCATTGAGACTGTCAGCAGTTGGTGCATTTTGATGGAATCAAGAGTTAACTGTGGTACCACATAGATATTGTACATTTTTATCACTATAGTATTGTCTTAGCATACAGTGTGTTATTGTGTGTGTATATAACTTGAACCTTATTTATATAAAGAACTGTGTTATCACTAACATAGTGTGTGAACATTCCTTTGTGGGGGGTTGGGGACTACACTGTACTTAAGAACCAGCCTGCATCAACTCCTGAGAGCTTAAGCCTTGATTGCTCGTCCATTGCTACTGCTTAGAGAATCTTAGCTGAGGTGCTCTGTGCTTCTGCTCTGCCCAGATAGAGGGCAGGCATACATATAACCCTCCTCCATTCTTTACACTGGTGGCAGCGGTGGGATGCAAATGGTTTTAAGAATCAGTGAGTAATCTTGCCACTTACAAAATATCCACACTTTCTGAATTGGAGCTTAAATTGTGTACTAGATAACTACATTACAAGCAATGCAATCTATTACAAATGGTAAATTGACTAGGATGAGCTTAGAGGCTCTTCAGAGCGCTTGTGAAGCCAGGGAGTTAGACTTTGGAGATAAGTCTAGGGCTCAGCTGGTAGCTGCCCTGATGGACTACCCAGACTGATTTTGAAGCTCTTGATGAAGGGTGGGATGCAACCATTGAGAACCCTACCCCTGGGGTTGTTATTGAATCTGTTTCTGTGGGTACCATCACTCCTGCTGCCTCTATTCCGAAACCCAGCAATCTTTCATCAGGGGATTCCTTGGAACTTGAATTATTGAGGATGAAATTGTCCTTTGAATATAAAAAGTTGGAAAATGAAGCTGAACTTAAGAAGGAGGAGTTGGCACAGCAAGTTATACTCATAAATAGGGACCTGGAACTTTAAAACAAGGACAATGAATGTCAGAGAATACAGCTAGAGAATGCTAGAGTGGAGACTACAGCCAAACCAGCTGAGAGTGTCACGTCCCCTGCCACCAAGTTTATGAAACATTTGGTTGGTGTGTATGTGAAGGGTTCTGATATCCTCCAGTGGATTGAAATGTTTGAAATGGCTTGTGTAATCCATGCTGTTGATAAAAGAGATTGGGCTAGGTGTTGGTTAAGCAGAGTGCCTCATACTGGTTATGACTGTATTCTGAAACTGAGTGTGGAAGAAAGGGGTCCGTATGAGTGCATGAAATCTGCTTTGATTGCCAAGTTTGGCAAGACACCTACCCAATACCTTAAAAGGTTCAGGGAATAAAAGAAAAGAGAGATTGTGTCTTGGGTTGACTAGGTGAGTGCAGTGCATATGAACATGATGGGGTGGATTTATGGTTAAAAGGTGAAAATGTTTGTTGAATTGTACCACCTTTTGTTTTTTGAGTATTGTTCGGGAGCCTGTTCACCAGAGCTGCATCAGTATGTTGCTGGCCAGAACGTTTTGGATCACTTTAAGCTGGCCAGGCTGGCTGAAATGTGGGTCTCCCACTGGGTGTCCCACTAAGGAACCTAGTGGGAAGGACAATGACAAAGAAAAGGGGGCCTCTCAGAAGTCTCTGTAGTCCCAAAAGCAGTCACAGTCGGGTAAATCTAAACCTTCCTCTCCTAAGACCCACAAATCTAGTGGGGATAATTCCTATGTGGGTGGGAGTAAGAGTAGTGGTCCTCCTGCTGTACAGCATGCTCCAAGTGGTTCCAGTACCGTATCCCGCATTCCTGGCACTTGTTGGGATGTGGGGCTCTGGACCACAAGAAGGGTGACCCCCAAGTGTAAAGATAAGGCACTTGGAGTCCAGGCTGTCACACTGACCAACCCTTGCTTCATTCCTGGGGTGGAGGCCACTGTCCTCCCTTCCTCTACAGGAATCACCTTCGTTGCGCCTGTAGAGGTTTCCCTAGTGTCCCTTGGGGCATGGGACCAGTACGCAGAAGTACTGGCTACATTCCCACAAAACACCCACAGATTTTGGAGATTTGTCCTGAATGGTCAGCCTTCTGCTGGTTTGAGAGAAACTGGGGCAGTGGAAACAACCAACAGACTTTGTATGTTGGATCAGTTGGGGGATGAGCAGCTTCTCCAGGAGTTTGCCAAGGAATGGGGTAATGGATATAGGACGGTATTTAGCAGGGGAGGAGGCGTTGGCAGAGGGCAAATATAGGCAAATATGGTTGTGGTTGCACTGTACACCGCTCCAGATGAAAGACTAATAAAACAGAATTATAATGGCAGTGGTGAAGAACTATGGAGACCCCGGGGTCTATATGTAATATTACATTAAACAGGCCGGTTATGGCGATCAGCCATATTTTAGCAGAAGTACCGTATTGTAGGGCGTGAAGCTCTGCGCTATCTTTAGAAGTCTCTTCAGATGCTCAATGCCCTTCCTACGTCATGGCTTCAAATCAGATTAACTGCATGTGAAAACTGCTGTTACCAATATTGCAAAAGACGTCTTGGGAAGTGTGACAATGGCGGTTGCCGAGCGTCTCGACAAAGAGAAACTGGAGGAGACCCAGACTAGCATTGATAACAGTTTTTTCATGGAAGTCTTGCCTCTGGTGGCTCTATCACTGCTAACCCCCAAAGAATTCTTTGTATCGGGTTCGCCAGACATGTATCTGAATTTGAATGATACGCTGCTGCAAAGGTGGACGTGACAGAAATTGCGGCTACAGCAGAAGTGGCCACAGTCACCTACCCCATAGCCACCATGTTCAACCAGGTGGACGTGATGCTGGGCGACCAAATAATAATGCAGAGTGATAATATCTATGCCTACATTGCCTAAATACGAAGCCTATTAAATTACGGCCACAATACCGGCCACAATACCTTGGATGGGCAGCTCTCAGAAAGCCTCTTTTACTGTGACAATGCTGGGCATTTTGACAACACCCCTCTAGTTGGTGAAAACAAAGGGGTCATAAAGAGAGCCAGGCTAGTAGAGTGTTCAATTTACTAGGCCATCTACATGCAGACCTATTCTTCCAGGATAAATTATTGATCAACGTCGTACCTCATACACAAGTACTGGTATGAGGAAGAAAAGGGCTGGGAGTAATGAAGATTACCAATAAGTAATCAAGCCATTAAGCAGTGGCGCAACACCATTGAGTTGACTGGGCTTCAGCCCTCTTCCACCCCCCCAACATTTTGGGCTATGTTGACTCGACCTGGCTGACCTATAGAGCCGTTGCCGACAGAACAGGACACAGATGTTAAGCAGTGTCTGGGTTTCACCGCTAATAAAGCCCAGCAATTACTAATATAAAGCATTTTACTGTTAGTACCTGCATTTAAATGCATAATTTTTTAGGCAATTCAAATCGTGATGTTGGTTTAGTACTTGCATGCCATGGGAGTGATTGGAAGGATAGAGAGGGGACAGCAGACCACTCATTCTCACCGAAGTCCATAAATTGGTGCTTTCAGACTTTACAGAGTTAACTGCTTTAACATTGAAGCTGCACTAGAATAGTCTCATTAGAATGCGTGAAGAAGTTAAGATGCCCCCACACAAATACGTTTGCTCCTCCCCCTCCACCTGTGAAGTTAGCACCTCTCCCAACATTTGAAGGGTAAGCCCCCTTGAAATTTAGATTTTATTGTGCCCCTGAACACAAGCACACACACCAGTCACAATACACACACACAGCCACCCACACATTTAAGTGTGAACCCTTTCACCAAACAGGCACACCCAGGCAGCCACCCTTACATTTAAGTGTGCACTCTTTTACCATACAGGCACTCAGACAGCCACCATATATTTAAGTGAGCACCCTTTCACATACCCTTGCACATGCACACCCAGCCACCCATACATTTAAGTGTGCACCCTTTCACCATACACTCACATAGTTAAACCCAGGCAGCAATCCATACATCATGCACTGACTCAATCATGCACATCATATTATATACATATATGCACACACTTACATGCACGTACACACATTTAAAGAGAATACACGTTCTTACCTATAATCCGTTGCTTCAGGGAACAAGGCCTTCAGCTCCCTGCAGTAGCCAGGAATGCTTGTTCCAGTCATCTGCAGAGGATCTGGAAGCCTACATGTCATGGGGTGGAAGGGAGCCATATTACTTCAAAAAGAAATGGTTTCTATTTGAAGTCACTCTGACTTCATAAAGAGATTATTTCTGTTAAAGTACCGAACCATAACAGCAATAATTCCTTTATGAAGGCAGAGTGACTTCAAAAATTAATTATTTCTTTTTTAAGTCATGGGGCTCTGCACACCATAACACGAAGGCCTTCAGCCTGGAGGCTTCCATGTCATGGGTTTGGGGGAGCCCACGGACTTCAAAAAGAAACAATTTATTTTTGTAGTCACAGTGACTTAAAAAAAAACGATTTCCTTTTCTTTTTGTTGTTTTTAAACATGTTTTTTTTTTTATCTGAGGGGCCCCCCTACCAGGGCATGTGGCGACATGCTACACCAGTGGTTACCTCTTAGGACCATCCTGACAATACTGGCTACATGACATTTCAACACCCCGCCCCGTTCCCTTAATTCCAGCATCAATGCGGTCGTAGACGGACCGGTCCGCAACCCTAGAATGCATGGATTCTAGGACATTTGCACCGCAATGAACTGCACCACGGCAGGGTGAGGCAAAAGGTGGGCAGAGAACACAGTAGGTCCTACTATGCAGCAGCACACCAACTCTTGCCTCCCCCTAACGTTTGCTCCAAGGTATGTCAGCCAGCCACACACACCCATTCTCAGTGCAGTTTACTTCAGAGTGCAAGGCACATCAAGTGATAAGCAAATCGGAACAGCGACCCACAGGATCATTGATTTTCAACAATTAATGAGTGTTGTCATGTCTGTCCACAGAACCCATTCGGTGAACAGGTACTTTTTGTTAGTACATAATAGAAAGGACAACTTAAGAAAGAACCAGTCCGCTTTATGATTTGTAAACAAAATATATTTATAAAAAATAAAAAAGGAATACTTAATACAGAAAGAAAAAAAAGGGTATACCACAAACGTTTCACTACAAAAAGAAAATACACGTATACATTCAGACAATGGATGGCTAGCATTAGTCAGTTAACCACATAGGCCAGACGTGTCTCCGGGGAGGCCTATATGCTTTATGGGTATGGGCACCATAGATTTGTGAGGGGGTGGGTAAAGACTCTTTAAACTATCGGGTTTTCCACCCCTCTTCAAGCCTGGGGGAACGGGATCGGCTCATAGGGGTATCTAGAGGGATGTGTTGTTAATACAGGGTAGCGGGAGCACCAGTTTTTAGCCACTCCAGTAGGCGTTGTTGTGTGACATTAACCCACAATGGATGTAGGATATCTAAATCAGCAACCGCTTGGACAAATTAGTTGCATCTGATGGGGGCATTCAATATAGAAGTGGGCTGCGGACTTCCAACACCTCATACTAGATCATGCAGGTTCGAGGCCAATACAACCCTACCTCTGTAGACAAACTCCCCCTTATTGGTCCATGCAGCCACATCCTTTCCAAGTTCCAACTTATTTAGCAATAGTTCTGTGTTAGGTTTACAGCATTGGGGAAGGGTATGTTATGCTGGAAATGCATTGGTGAGACAGGGCCTTCCTGTCTTTGTACTGTATTCCTTTATCGTGTGTGTTCTGTGTTGTTTTCTGCACAAGAGTCCATGAGGGACTCCTGGCAGTGCATCTCTTCCTCTTTTGGTTGTGGTGAACAGATCCTTGGGATACCCTTATGGAACCCATGGGTAGGGGTACAAACCTGTACCCCTTGTGTATTTTTTTGGGCACCTGTGTTTGGCTCAAAGAACAGGGTATGAGCTGGTGGCAGCTCCACGCTGAATCAGTTGATTCCTGATAGGAGACAAGATGTCCCCTATGGCCTCTTGCTTTCTATTGCCCATTACCCTGTTTTCCCAAAGTCCTGGGAAGCCCTGACTCTGTCCTGGCTGTTGGGTGGAAGTTCCATATATGGTATTGTGGAGAAGTCCAGGCCAGACTGGCTGGAGCCTTCCCAATGACTGTATGTTGTGGGTACGCCCTTGGGGTGGGACCTGGGTGAATGGAGTGTGTGACCAATATACATTTCATGATATGGGTGTCTGGTTTGTGGTGTGTGACACAATGAATGAGACAGCCGTGCCCGAAACTGGTATGAATGCTGTGTGGAGTGCTGAATCGCTGGATCCTTGTCCCCATCCATATTTCTTGTTGGGGGTGTCTAGGTGGAGAAGAATGGCCTGAATGCACTGTGTGCCTGATTGGGTGCCTGCCTGCTGAATGCCCTGATGAACGATTGGCTGTCTGAGCCTGGCTCAGCAGTGTGAATGAGAGACAGAACAGTATATCTGGAGACCTCTCAATTACTAGAATTGTTCAGAAGCTGAAGTCGAAACTTAATGCTTAACGTTGAAGCCCAGCTGGAAGAAGAAGGCTTTGCTGCTGCTTTCCTTCGATGCAATCCGAAAGCTGTCGTGTCTCCAAGAACTGATTTAAGAGTCCTGGCTAGGAGACCCCTGCCCTAGCTACAAGGGAACATCGTGCACCAGCTAGCCTTCACCAAGGCTGCCTGGAAGTCAGTCATCGAAAGGCTGCCAACCAGAGACGGGGACTGCAAAGAAATCTAAAGCGAATCACCAGGACATCGAGGCCATCGATGACCAACACTGTCGACAGAGGTTCGGAGGACTGCTGCAACCTCGTCGACCGGAGTCGCAACGCTCCATTGTCTATGACATTTTGAAATCAAGGACTCCTTGCTCATCACTGTTGACCGCTTTGTCCCACTGGAGAAAGTCCAGGTCTATGATGAATCGAGGACCCGCCACCCAAAGTACACACAGACGCTGATGAAGATGCAAAAGCCAGCCGTGGTCGTTAACTGACTCCAAATGCTGACAACCCGACGCCCTTGCTGGGCTTACGATCTTCATTCAGTACTTTTTGTGGCAACAAACTCTCGTCAATGAGGTGTGCCGCACACCTCATCTTCACAAGACGTCAACGATAGATCGCCGATGAGAACCGCAAAGGCCGAAGCTGCCGTCCCGACGACATTGTTCACCTTATCTTCGAGGAATCTTGACGTCCCGTGGCTCCTGCCTTAAAGGGAGTTCACTTAAGAGGGATCCGTCGATGACCAGTCGTCGAACTCTGCTAAACCAGGTACATTGGGGTAGTAGAACCTTTTTTCGAAGGAACCAAGACTACATTAAACAATATATGGACTGGGCTTGTTGATACACTTTATTTACAGGTTGTTCAGGTGGGGGATCTTCACACAGTCTTTGGTAGGGACAAAGTATTCTGAAATTTGTTTAACCCAACTTGTCTTCCCTCTTATGTCTATTGTTGATTCACTTTACTATTTGATTTATATGCCATTGAGACTGTCAGCAGTTGGTGCATTTCGATGGAATCAAGAGTTAACTGTGGTACCACATAGATATTGTACATTTTTATCACTATAGTATTGTCTTAGCATACAGTGTGTTATTGTGTGTGTATATAACTTGAACCTTATTTATATAAAGAACTGTGTTATCACTAACATAGTGTGTGAACATTCCTTTGTGGGGGCTTGGGGACTACACTGTACTTAAGAACCAGCCTGCATCAACTCCTGAGAGCTTAAGCCTTGATTGCTCGTCCATTGCTACTGCTTAGAGAATCTTAGCTGAGGTGCTCTGTGCTTCTACTCTGCCCAGATAGAGGGCAGGCATACATATAACCCTCCTCCATTCTTTACACTGGTGGCAGCGGTGGGATGCAAATGGTTTTAAGAATCAGTGAGTAATCTTGCCACTTACAAAATATCCACACTTTCTGAATTGGAGCTTAAATTGTGTACTAGATAACTACATTACAAGCAATGCAATCTATTACAAATGGTAAATTGACTAGGATGAGCTTAGAGGCTCTTCAGAGCGCTTGTGAAGCCAGGGAGTTAGACTTTGGAGATAAGTCTAGGGCTCAGCTGGTAGCTGCCCTGATGGACTACCCAGACTGATTTTGAAGCTCTTGATGAAGGGTGGGATGCAACCATTGAGAACCCTACCCCTGGGGTTGTTATTGAATCTGTTTCTGTGGGTACCATCACTCCTGCTGCCTCTATTCCGAAACCCAGCAATCTTTCATCAGGGGATTCCTTGGAACTTGAATTATTGAGGATGAAATTGTCCTTTGAATATAAAAAGTTGGAAAATGAAGCTGAACTTAAGAAGGAGGAGTTGGCACAGCAAGTTATACTCATAAATAGGGACCTGGAACTTTAAAACAAGGACAATGAATGTCAGAGAATACAGCTAGAGAATGCTAGAGTGGAGACTACAGCCAAACCAGCTGAGAGTGTCACGTCCCCTGCCACCAAGTTTATGAAACATTTGGTTGGTGTGTATGTGAAGGGTTCTGATATCCTCCAGTGGATTGAAATGTTTGAAATGGCTTGTGTAATCCATGCTGTTGATAAAAGAGATTGGGCTAGGTGTTGGTTAAGCAGAGTGCCTCATACTGGTTATGACTGTATTCTGAAACTGAGTGTGGAAGAAAGGGGTCCGTATGAGTGCATGAAATCTGCTTTGATTGCCAAGTTTGGCAAGACACCTACCCAATACCTTAAAAGGTTCAGGGAATAAAAGAAAAGAGAGATTGTGTCTTGGGTTGACTAGGTGAGTGCAGTGCATATGAACATGATGGGGTGGATTTATGGTTAAAAGGTGAAAATGTTTGTTGAATTGTACCACCTTTTGTTTTTTGAGTATTGTTCGGGAGCCTGTTCACCAGAGCTGCATCAGTATGTTGCTGGCCAGAACGTTTTGGATCACTTTAAGCTGGCCAGGCTGGCTGAAATGTGGGTCTCCCACTGGGTGACCCACTAAGGAACCTAGTGGGAAGGACAATGACAAAGAAAAGGGGGCCTCTCAGAAGTCTCTGTAGTCCCAAAAGCAGTCACAGTCGGGTAAATCTAAACCTTCCTCTCCTAAGACCCACAAATCTAGTGGGGATAATTCCTATGTGGGTGGGAGTAAGAGTAGTGGTCCTCCTGCTGTACAGCATGCTCCAAGTGGTTCCAGTACCGTATCCCGCATTCCTGGCACTTGTTGGGATGTGGGGCTCTGGACCACAAGAAGGGTGACCCCCAAGTGTAAAGATAAGGCACTTGGAGTCCAGGCTGTCACACTGACCAACCCTTGCTTCATTCCTGGGGTGGAGGCCACTGTCCTCCCTTCCTCTACAGGAATCACCTTCGTTGCGCCTGTAGAGGTTTCCCTAGTGTCCCTTGGGGCATGGGACCAGTACGCAGAAGTACTGGCTACAATCCCACAAAACACCCACAGATTTTGGAGATTTGTCCTGAATGGTCAGCCTTCTGCTGGTTTGAGAGAAACTGGGGCAGTGGAAACAACCAACAGACTTTGTATGTTGGATCAGTTGGGGGATGAGCAGCTTCTCCAGGAGTTTGCCAAGGAATGGGGTAATGGATATAGGACGGTATTTAGCAGGGGAGGAGGCGTTGGCAGAGGGCAAATATAGGCAAATATGGTTGTGGTTGCACTGTACACCGCTCCAGATGAAAGACTAATAAAACAGAATTATAATGGCAGTGGAGAAGAACTATGGAGACCCCGGGGTCTATATGTAATATTACATTAAACAGGCCGGTTATGGCGATCAGCCATATTTTAGCAGAAGTACCGTATTGTAGGGCGTGAAGCTCTGCGCTATCTTTAGAAGTCTCTTCAGATGCTCAATGCCCTTCCTACGTCATGGCTTCAAATCAGATTAACTGCATGTGAAAACTGCTGTTACCAATATTGCAAAAGACGTCTTGGGAAGTGTGACAATGGCGGTTGCCGAGCGTCTCGACAAAGAGAAACTGGAGGAGACCCAGACTAGCATTGATAACAGTTTTTTCATGGAAGTCTTGCCTCTGGTGGCTCTATCACTGCTAACCCCCAAAGAATTCTTTGTATCGGGTTCGCCAGACATGTATCTGAATTTGAATGATACGCTGCTGCAAAGGTGGACGTGACGGAAATTGCGGCTACAGCAGAAGTGGCCACAGTCACCTACCCCATAGCCACCATGTTCAACCAGGTGGACGTGATGCTGGGCGACCAAATAATAATGCAGAGTGATAATATCTATGCCTACATTGCCTAAATACGAAGCCTATTAAATTACGGCCACAATACCTTGGATGGGCAGCTCTCAGAAAGCCTCTTTTACTGTGACAATGCTGGGCATTTTGACAACACCCCTCTAGTTGGTGAAAACAAAGGGGTCATAAAGAGAGCCTGTCACGCCAGGCTAGTAGAGTGTTCAATTTACTAGGCCATCTACATGCAGACCTATTCTTCCAGGATAAATTATTGATCAACGTCGTACCTCATACACAAGTACTGGTATGAGGAAGAAAAGGGCTGGGAGTAATGAAGATTACCAATAAGTAATCAAGCCATTAAGCAGTGGCGCAACACCATTGAGTTGACTGGGCTTCAGCCCTCTTCCACCCCCCCAACATTTTGGGCTATGTTGACTCGACCTGGCTGACCTATAGAGCCGTTGCCGACAGAACAGGACACAGATGTTAAGCAGTGTCTGGGTTTCACCGCTAATAAAGCCCAGCAATTACTAATATAAAGCATTTTACTGTTAGTACCTGCATTTAAATGCATAATTTTTTAGGCAATTCAAATCGTGATGTTGGTTTAGTACTTGCATGCCATGGGAGTGATTGGAAGGATAGAGAGGGGACAGCAGACCACTCATTCTCACCGAAGTCCATAAATTGGTGCTTTCAGACTTTACAGAGTTAACTGCTTTAACATTGAAGCTGCACTAGAATAGTCTCATTAGAATGCGTGAAGAAGTTAAGATGCCCCCACACAAATACGTTTGCTCCTCCCCCTCCACCTGTGAAGTTAGCACCTCTCCCAACATTTGAAGGGTAAGCCCCCTTGAAATTTAGATTTTATTGTGCCCCTGAACACAAGCACACACACCAGTCACAATACACACACACAGCCACCCACACATTTAAGTGTGAACCCTTTCACCAAACAGGCACACCCAGGCAGCCACCCTTACATTTAAGTGTGCACTCTTTTACCATACAGGCACTCAGACAGCCACCATATATTTAAGTGAGCACCCTTTCACATACCCTTGCACATGCACACCCAGCCACCCATACATTTAAGTGTGCACCCTTTCACCATACACTCACATAGTTAAACCCAGGCAGCAATCCATACATCATGCACTGACTCAATCATGCACATCATATTATATACATATATGCACACACTTACATGCACGTACACACATTTAAAGAGAATACACGTTCTTACCTATAATCCGTTGCTTCAGGGAACAAGGCCTTCAGCTCCCTGCAGTAGCCAGGAATGCTTGTTCCAGTCATCTGCAGAGGATCTGGAAGCCTACATGTCATGGGGTGGAAGGGAGCCATATTACTTCAAAAAGAAATGGTTTCTATTTGAAGTCACTCTGACTTCATAAAGAGATTATTTCTGTTAAAGTACCGAACCATAACAGCAATAATTCCTTTATGAAGGCAGAGTGACTTCAAAAATTAATTATTTCTTTTTTAAGTCATGGGGCTCTGCACACCATAACACGAAGGCCTTCAGCCTGGAGGCTTCCATGTCATGGGTTTGGGGGAGCCCACGGACTTCAAAAAGAAACAATTTATTTTTGTAGTCACAGTGACTTAAAAAAAAACGATTTCCTTTTCTTTTTGTTGTTTTTAAACATGTTTTTTTTTTTATCTGAGGGGCCCCCCTACCAGGGCATGTGGCGACATGCTACACCAGTGGTTACCTCTTAGGACCATCCTGACAATACTGGCTACATGACATTTCAACACCTCGCCCCGTTCCCTTAATTCCAGCATCAATGCGGTCGTAGACGGACCGGTCCGCAACCCTAGAATGCATGGATTCTAGGACATTTGCACCGCAATGAACTGCACCACGGCAGGGTGAGGCAAAAGGTGGGCAGAGAACACAGTAGGTCCTACTATGCAGCAGCACACCAACTCTTGCCTCCCCCTAACGTTTGCTCCAAGGTATGTCAGCCAGCCACACCCACCCATTCTCAGTGCAGTTTACTTCAGAGTGCAAGGCACATCAAGTGATAAGCAAATCGGAACAGCGACCCACAGGATCATTGATTTTCAACAATTAATGAGTGTTGTCATGTCTGTCCACAGAACCCATTCGGTGAACAGGTACTTTTTGTTAGTACATAATAGAAAGGACAACTTAAGAAAGAACCAGTCCGCTTTATGATTTGTAAACAAAATATATTTATAAAAAATAAAAAAGGAATACTTAATACAGAAAGAAAAAAAGGGTATACCACAAACGTTTCACTACAAAAAGAAAATACACGTATACATTCAGACAATGGATGGCTAGCATTAATCAGTTAACCACATAGGCCAGACGTGTCTCCGGGGAGGCCTATATGCTTTATGGGTATGGGCACCATAGATTTGTGAGGGGGTGGGTAAAGACTCTTTAAACTATCGGGTTTTCCACCCCTCTTCAAGCCTGGGGGAACGGGATCGGCTCATAGGGGTATCTAGAGGGATGTGTTGTTAATACAGGGTAGCGGGAGCACCAGTTTTTAGCCACTCCAGTAGGCGTTGTTGTGTGACATTAACCCACAATGGATGTAGGATATCTAAATCAGCAACCGCTTGGACAAATTAGTTGCATCTGATGGGGGCATTCAATATAGAAGTGGGCTGCGGACTTCCAACACCTCATACTAGATCATGCAGGTTCGAGGCCAATACAACCCTACCTCTGTAGACAAACTCCGCCTTATTGGTCCATGCAGCCACATCCTTTCCAAGTTCCAACTTATGTAGCAATAGTTCTGTGTTAAGTTTACAGCATTGGGGAAGGGTATGTTATGCTGGAAATGCATTGGTGAGACAGGGCCTTCCTGTCTTTGTACTGTATTCCTTTATCGTGTGTGTTCTGTGTTGTTTTCTGCACAAGAGTCCATGAGGGACTCCTGGCAGTGCATCTCTTCCTCTTTTGGTTGTGGTGAACAGATCCTTGGGATACCCTTATGGAACCCATGGGTAGGGGTACAAACCTGTACCCCTTGTGGATTTTTTTGGGCACCTGTGTTTGGCTCAAAGAACAGGGTATGAGCTGGTGGCAGCTCCACGCTGAATCAGTTGATTCCTGATAGGAGACAAGATGTCCCCTATGGCCTCTTGCTTTCTATTGCCCATTACCCTGTTTTCCCAAAGTCTTGGGAAGCCCTGACTCTGTCCTGGCTGTTGGGTGGAAGTTCCATATATGGTATTGTGGAGAAGTCCAGGCCAGACTGGCTGGAGCCTTCCCAATGACTGTATGTTGTGGGTACGCCCTTGGGGTGGGACCTGGGTGAATGGAGTGTGTGACCAATATACATTTCATGATATGGGTGTCTGGTTTGTGGTGTGTGACACAATGAATGAGACAGCCGTGCCCGAAACTGGTATGAATGCTGTGTGGAGTGCTGAATCGCTGGGTCCTTGTCCCCATCCATATTTCTTGTTGGGGGTGTCTAGGTGGAGAAGAATGGCCTGAATGCACTGTGTGCCTGATTGGGTGCCTGCCTGCTGAATGCCCTGATGAACGATTGGCTGTCTGAGCCTGGCTCAGCAGTGTGAATGAGAGACAGAACAGTATATCTGGAGACCTCTCAATTACTAGAATTGTTCAGAAGCTGAAGTCGAAACTTAATGCTTAACGTTGAAGCCCAGCTGGAAGAAGAAGGCTTTGCTGCTGCTTTCCTTCGATGCAATCCGAAAGCTGTCGTGTCTCCAAGAACTGATTTAAGAGTCCTGGCTAGGAGACCCCTGCCCTAGCTACAAGGGAACATCGTGCACCAGCTAGCCTTCACCAAGGCTGCCTGGAAGTCAGTCATCGAAAGGCTGCCAACCAGAGACGGGGACTGCGAAGAAATCTAAAGCGAATCACCAGGACATCGAGGCCATCGATGACCAACACTGTCGACAGAGGTTCAGAGGACTGCTGCAACCTCGTTGACCGGAGTCGCAACGCTCCATTGTCTATGACATTTTGAAATCAAGGACTCCTTGCTCATCACTGTTGACCGCTTTGTCCCACTGGAGAAAGTCCAGGTCTATGATGAATCGAGGACCCGCCACCCAAAGTACACAAAGACGCTGATGAAGATGCAAAAGCCAGCCGTGGTCGATAACTGACTCCAAATGCTGACAACCCGACGCCCTTGCTGGGCCTACGATCTTCATTCAGTACTTTTTGTGGCAACAAACTCTCGTCAATGAGGTGTGCCGCACACCTCATCTTCACAAGACGTCAACGATAGATCGCCGATGAGAACCGCAAAGGCCGAAGCTGCCGTCCCGACGACATTGTTCACCTTATCTTCGAGGAATCTTGACGTCCCGTGGCTCCTGCCTTAAAGGGAGTTCACTTAAGAGGGATCCGTCGATGACCAGTCGTCGAATCTGCTAAACCAGGTACATTGGGGTAGTAGAACCTTTTTTCGAAAGGAACCAAGACTACATTAAACAATATATGGACTGGGCTTGTTGATACACTTTATTTACAGGTTGTTCAGGTGGGGGATCTTCACACAGTCTTTGGTAGGGACAAAGTATTCTGAAATTTGTTTAACCCAACTTGTCTTCCCTCTTATGTCTATTGTTGATTCACTTTACTATTTGATTTATATGCCATTGAGACTGTCAGCAGTTGGTGCATTTTGATGGAATCAAGAGTTAACTGTGGTACCACATAGATATTGTACATTTTTATCACTATAGTATTGTCTTAGCATACAGTGTGTTATTGTGTGTGTATATAACTTGAACCTTATTTATATAAAGAACTGTGTTATCACTAACATAGTGTGTGAACATTCCTTTGTGGGGGCTTGGGGACTACACTGTACTTAAGAACCAGCCTGCATCAACTCCTGAGAGCTTAAGCCTTGATTGCTCGTCCATTGCTACTGCTTAGAGAATCTTAGCTGAGGTGCTCTGTGCTTCTACTCTGCCCAGATAGAGGGCAGGCATACATATAACCCTCCTCCATTCTTTACACTGGTGGCAGCGGTGGGATGCAAATGGTTTTAAGAATCAGTGAGTAATCTTGCCACTTACAAAATATCCACACTTTCTGAATTGGAGCTTAAATTGTGTACTAGATAACTACATTACAAGCAATGCAATCTATTACAAATGGTAAATTGACTAGGATGAGCTTAGAGGCTCTTCAGAGCGCTTGTGAAGCCAGGGAGTTAGACTTTGGAGATAAGTCTAGGGCTCAGCTGGTAGCTGCCCTGATGGACTACCCAGACTGATTTTGAAGCTCTTGATGAAGGGTGGGATGCAACCATTGAGAACCCTACCCCTGGGGTTGTTATTGAATCTGTTTCTGTGGGTACCATCACTCCTGCTGCCTCTATTCCGAAACCCAGCAATCTTTCATCAGGGGATTCCTTGGAACTTGAATTATTGAGGATGAAATTGTCCTTTGAATATAAAAAGTTGGAAAATGAAGCTGAACTTAAGAAGGAGGAGTTGGCACAGCAAGTTATACTCATAAATAGGGACCTGGAACTTTAAAACAAGGACAATGAATGTCAGAGAATACAGCTAGAGAATGCTAGAGTGGAGACTACAGCCAAACCAGCTGAGAGTGTCACGTCCCCTGCCACCAAGTTTATGAAACATTTGGTTGGTGTGTATGTGAAGGGTTCTGATATCCTCCAGTGGATTGAAATGTTTGAAATGGCTTGTGTAATCCATGCTGTTGATAAAAGAGATTGGGCTAGGTGTTGGTTAAGCAGAGTGCCTCATACTGGTTATGACTGTATTCTGAAACTGAGTGTGGAAGAAAGGGGTCCGTATGAGTGCATGAAATCTGCTTTGATTGCCAAGTTTGGCAAGACACCTACCCAATACCTTAAAAGGTTCAGGGAATAAAAGAAAAGAGAGATTGTGTCTTGGGTTGACTAGGTGAGTGCAGTGCATATGAACATGATGGGGTGGATTTATGGTTAAAAGGTGAAAATGTTTGTTGAATTGTACCACCTTTTGTTTTTTGAGTATTGTTCGGGAGCCTGTTCACCAGAGCTGCATCAGTATGTTGCTGGCCAGAACGTTTTGGATCACTTTAAGCTGGCCAGGCTGGCTGAAATGTGGGTCTCCCACTGGGTGTCCCACTAAGGAACCTAGTGGGAAGGACAATGACAAAGAAAAGGGGGCCTCTCAGAAGTCTCTGTAGTCCCAAAAGCAGTTACAGTCGGGTAAATCTAAACCTTCCTCTCCTAAGACCCACAAATCTAGTGGGGATAATTCCTATGTGGGTGGGAGTAAGAGTAGTGGTCCTCCTGCTGTACAGCATGCTCCAAGTGGTTCCAGTACCGTATCCTGCATTCCTGGCACTTGTTGGGATGTGGGGCTCTGGACCACAAGAAGGGTGACCCCCAAGTGTAAAGATAAGGCACTTGGAGTCCAGGCTGTCACACTGACCAACCCTTGCTTCATTCCTGGGGTGGAGGCCACTGTCCTCCCTTCCTCTACAGGAATCACCTTCGTTGCGCCTGTAGAGGTTTCCCTCGTGTCCCTTGGGGCATGGGACCAGTACGCAGAAGTACTGGCTACAATCCCACAAAACACCCACAGATTTTGGAGATTTGTCCTGAATGGTCAGCCTTCTGCTGGTTTGAGAGAAACTGGGGCAAGAATGACAGTGGTGGACAGGACCCTGCTCATGCATGAGGACTATGTAGGTGCTCCTCTGAGAACTACCAGGTTAGCTGGTGGGCCTCCAAAATGATCTCCTGTAGCCATAGCCACCATCAAGATTGTGGACAAGACAGCAAAGATTCCCGTCCTGGTTCAGGACAATGTACCTGCTAACATTTTGTTATGTAATGATCTAGTGGAGTTGGGGTTGATCTCGGGTGGTCTATCCTTCACTGCTGCTGCTGTCACTAGGTCACAGGTCGCACCGGGTCTGACTCCAATTCAGGTACCCAAGCCAAAGGGGAAACCTAAGGCAATACTGAAGAGCAAGAAGACCACCTCTGTGAAGGGGGCTCCTTCTCTTCCTTCTGCTTCAGCAGCACCCACTGGGATTCAGGCTCCGTATGGGCTGGGTCCAGTGGTAACCCAAGACTCAACCCCTGAGGGAGAAGAGACAAAAGACCCTCCTGCGGGAGAGGTTCTCAACCCAGAGGATCACCCTGACCTTCAATGCCTGCTGGCTGAAAATAGGGGAGACTTTTGTAAGGGTCAGAGAGAGTGCCACTCTCTCGAGGGTCTGAGGAAACAGGCCATGGCCCATGCACAAGGTGAAGTGCCTAGGTCATTCAAAATGTATTGAGAGGGTGAGCTCCTTTGTAGTGATCCCACTAAGCCTGAACCTGGTGCCCTAAAGAGGTTGGTGGTACCCCAGGTTTACAGGCCCTTCCTGTTGCAGTTAGCTGGTCATCTTGGGACCAAGAAGACTAAGCAGAGGCACTCTGCACATTTCTACTGACCCCGGATGGGAGTAGAAGTGGAGTCTCACTGCAGGACCTGCCGCACTTGTCAATTGGCTGCCAAGACTGGAGGCAGTGTCATTACCCCCCTGTAGCCGCTGCCAGTGGTTGGCAGACCATTTGAGAGGGTTGGCATCGAGAGTGTCGGTCACCTTGACCCTCCTACATCAGGTGGACACCGGTTCATCCTGGTGCTGGTTAATTATGCCATCGGGTACCCTGAGGCTATAGCTCTTCGGACCATTACAGCCAAGGTGGTTGCCAGGGCTCTCCTAGGCATTTAACCAGAGTTGGATTCCCTTAGGATGTGGTCTCTGACAGAGGATCCAACTTCATGTCGAGTTACATACAAGTGATGTGGAAAGAGTGCAGAGTAACCTACAAGTTCTACACCTCCCTCCATCCCCAGACCAATGTTCTGGTTGAGATATTTAATAAAACTCTCAAGGGCATTCTGGGTGCTTTGTAAGAGCCCCTAAGAAGGAAATAGGATCTCATCCTGCCATGCCTGCCTTTTGCTTACAGAGCGGTACCTCAATATGTTTTTGGTTTCAGCCACTCTGAGCTCTTCTTTAGACATACCTTGAGGGGGCCCCTTGCCTTGATCAGAGAAGGTTTGGAAGCCACCCCTCAAAGTCCTGCCAAGCAAGTGGGGGCTATGTGTTAGGCCTCAGACAGAGGATGACACAGATGATGGGCCAGGTGACAGCGAACCTTAAGGCAAGCCAGGAATTGAACAAATACTGGCGTGACCTTAAAGCATCACAAGTGGATTGGAATCCAGGACAGGATATCCTTGTGAGAGAGCCTACCAAGCCTCGAGCTTTGGCAGATAAGTGGACTGGACCCTTCAGAATATCTCCAACATTGGCAAAGTCAATTATCTGGGCGACATGGGAGTCCCTGGGGTAGCCCATCAGGTATTCCACGTCAGCAGGCTCAAGCCTTTCCATAGGCGAGCAGAAGTCTCATGTAGCTCATGCATCTAGCTTCGGAGCAAGAAGAGGATGAGAGTGAGCCCCTTCCAGATTTATTGCATAGCAACCCTCAAGATGGCTCAGTTGAGGGAGTGCATCTCTCTCCAGATCTGACACCAGAGCAGCAGAGGGCCTGCAGGGTTTTGCTCCGGCAGTCTGCCCTTCTGTTCTCACTGACACCAGGCCTCACCCCGTTGTGCAGGCACAAAATTGACACTGGTGACAGTGTGCCTGTCAAAAACAGATGCTACCAAATGTCAGACACAGTTAAGAACCACATCCAGGCTGAGGTCACCAAGATGTTGGATCTGGGTGTTATTGAACCCGCAACCAGTACCTGGTCCAGTCCAGTGGTCCTTGTCTCCAAGGCAAGTTCCCAGGCCAGTACCAAGGATTAGCGGTTCTGTGTGAACTACAGAGGGGTCAATGCTGTTACCAAAACTGACGCACACCCATTGCCCAGGGCTGATGAGCTTGTGGACACCATAGGTGCTACCAAATTCGTGAGCACCTTTGACCTTACCGTAGGCTATTGGCAAATAGCTCTGACAGACCATGCAAAGGGAAATACTGTGTTCTCAACACCTGATGGGTTCTACCAGTTCAGAGTTATGCCTTTTGAGTTGAAGAATGCACCTGCCACCTTCCAAAGATTAGTAAATCATGCGCTCAGTGGGCTGGAGGCCTTTTGAATGGCCGACCTAGACGACATTGCTGTCTACAGTTCCACCTGGGAAGAGCATTTGAATCATTTGGATAAGGTGTTGAAGGCCTCAATAAGGGCTAACCTCACTATCAAGGCCATCAAGTGCCAGATAGCTCAGGGGAAATTCACTTATCTTGGTCAAGAGGTAGGAGCGGGTCGAATCCAACCTCTCCCCAGTAAAGTACAGGATGTACATGACTGGGAGACTCCCACTACTCAAACCCAGGTGATAGTCTTTTTGGTCCTCACTGGGTATTACTGCAACTTCATGTCGGACTATGGAAACATAGTTGCCTCTCTGACAGCTCTGACTTCGCCCAAACTACCGAGGAAGGTTAATTCAACGGAAAACTGTCACAGGGTCTTTGTTTGCTTGAAGGAAAGTCTGTGTAGGGCACCTGTGTTGTGTGCCCTACACAGACAATTTCTACCAGGATGCCAACCTTTTAAGTGACAGACTTAAACAACGCGGCTACCCTAAAAAACTGGTGTCAAGATCCCTTAAAAGAGCCCGCTTTACATGTCGTGACTCACTTCTTACACCTCAAACCCGAGACTCAGAGAATGACAAAATCACATGTGCCATCACCCATGGACAACATGCCTTTCAAATCAAAAAAATCATTTATAAGTACTGGCCCATAGTCAGACTCTGTCTTCCAGACCAAGACAAACCTAGATTTGCACTCAAAAGGGGACGCAATCTAAAAGAATATTTGGTACATTCCATGTACAACAAAAAACCCCCCCAAAACCACATCTGGAATCTCCGACCACTAAAAGGGCACTACCCGTGTGGAAGCTGCTCGGTATGCCAATTCACCACTAAAATGCAACATTTTCAGATTGGGACAAAAACGTGGACCCTCAATGACGTTTCGAATTGCAAAACAAATCAGGTGGTATACTGCATAGAATGCCCATGCCATCTACGTTATATTGGACAGACCATGAGAAATGTCGGTACACGTATATCTGAACACCGTTCTAGAATCCGCTGCAAAAATATGACATCTCCATTAGTACAGCACTACATGGACAAAAAGCACAATACCCAGGATATAAAATGGTGGGTCATCGAACGGGTTCGCAATGGACCAAACATCCAGGGCCGCCTGTTAGATCTTGAATGTCGTTGGATACACAGAATGGATTCTGTTACACACGGCCTGAATGAACAACAACTCTTCCCACAAAGATAGCTCGCGACTCCAGGGAAAGCAGTTGTTTGCCCCTAACCATGATGGCCTCCCTGCACCACTAGGTTCACACAACGTTCTCCAGTGTTATCTACTACACTCAGCACCATGCTGATAACATTCATTTTAGGTCAAGCTTCACATAGCTTGCATTTTGGCCAATTAAGACTGAAAAATGTTTTCAGGGCCACCAAGAGACCTACAGAGCACCACACTCCCTCCATGTCTCCGTCTCACCAGACACAGACACACCCACTCCTTTCCGCTAACTCCAATCGGGCACACTCCAACATTCGTGAGTTGAGCCCCGGATTTTTTTCAAATACCTCACTCTTAACACACACAATACGACCAACATGTGCCGGGTCTATTTACATAGACTCCCATGCCTACAACCTCCGTGTCACCATCCCACCAGAAAGAGTGACACCCACCCCTTCTCCTCACTGTAGGCAGACACACCCGAATATCCAACAGCCGAGCCCTCGACTCAGCTGATTATGCGTTTCCAACTCGCGCGCAATATTTCTTCTAAAGCGACTCACCCTCAGCAGGCACATTGCGATTCACATACACCGAGCTCGCTACGCTCTGAAACTCCGCAGCCGACTCTGCAACACCACTACCAACCGAGATAAGTTTTAAACGACAGGCATCCCGGTTCTATCCAGTTCCGCATTGCCTCCACTTCGACCAATCGGAACTGTGGATTTTTTCGGTCACCGGATTGGCCAAGAGACCCACACACCCAGACACACCCCCAGCCTTTGCTCGCCTTCATTATAGCAGCCCGACGCCTGCCGAACGCACGTCTTTTGGCAACAGGCTGCAGTCTTCAAGCCCTGACCTGACGTCCAGTCACACCCAGACACAGGTAAGCCCTTTCTCTCATGAATAACCTGCCCACTCCATACTCAATCCAGCCAATTTCAACACAACTGGTTGGCTCGAACAATAGTCGTCTTCCTTGCTCTTTTTTGCCCACAGAATTAAAGAAAGCAGAGGATCACACTCTCCTCGACCGTCTTCCAACTAAGGGAGACCGCCTGCATACACAAGAGACCGGGACATAGCCTATGCATTTTTGCATCCAGGTACTGGCTCCATTTACACTGTTTCTTCCCTACAAGGGACACATAGACCTCCACCCCAAAAAGACCCCTGCTCCCACTTATTGCTCAAAAAAAATTTTTCCTCCCCCCTCTTCTTTCCTTTTTCTCCATAACCATGTTTACAGAGCACTACCTCGAGGGTGCAACCCGCAAAGAGCAACCCAGTGAGTTAACCAAGGAAATACACTTTTCTTCCCGCCTCCCCACGCACGACTACTACAAACATCCCCCCATCTTGCTACACCCAGTCCGGAGAGTCTGCAATACCAAGAGAGTGTCTACAAGGTGTCTGTGGTGAGACTTTTATTTACTTTTTCCACCACAGAGCGACTGAGATAAGAGTCTACACTATGTTCACTCTATCTCCCATCTAAGGTTCCCGCTTCCCCACAAGTTTTAACTAATGCTATTTTGGGTATTCATCTCCCTATGAGTTCTGCTTTAGCCAACTCTTTTACTAATTCCCCCTTGCAAGTCCAGCAGGGAAATACCATGGTACCATGAGAGGAATTGAGCAATGTTTTTTCTCTCCTGATCTCTCTCTCACAGGGGTTATTCAACCGCCCTGAAGAAGGCAGCTTCCGCGTCCTTCCAATTTTTGATACACGATGGACGTCAAGGCCGCCGAAACGTCATTTTGCAAGCAAGGGGGACTTTGCTGAGTGAAACAATACAGATTGTAACACCTCTATGAGCGGGAGTTCCGCTCACACTACCCCCTGCGACGTTGGCATATATCCAGTTGGAATTGACTGGTACTCAACCAGTTGGGACAATTACGCCCAATATTAATTTTTTTTGTATATGATATTCAATCATCATGAATTATATTTAATTTACCCAGATGGATAAAGACCACTGGATCAAACGCATCAATTTACTCCAATGCGGATTAAGCTTTCAATTGTTGATTAAGTACTAACCATTTTTTTCTGTTTCTTCTCTTAAAAATATACAAAAAAACTTTTTCACTTTATCACACTATGTTTAAGGTGCACAGACTCTTTTTTTCTTTTATTTCGAAAACATTATGGTGAAATTTGTTTTACTATCATTGTTCTATGTTCATAAAAACCTGTAAATATGTGTTTCAAATATAAGCTATTTAATCACACAAACCCCTAGTGAGTATATGGTATTTTTTCCTTCTGGACTTAACTTCTTTCTGGGCCAAATATCTCACTCATGATATATTCCATTAGTAAAAACCAGGAAGGCTCCTTGATTTTACAAATTGAGTCTAGCTTTATTCAACGACACACAATCATGATGAAGCCTTCCCAGTAGCAGTACCATTTCCTGTGTATCAGTGTATTTTGTACCCTAGTCTGCTACTCCTCACCACGGGTACACCGAACATTTTCTGTATAACTTTTATATTTTAGACAACCATTGGTTGTCCCTTCGGTTAGGTGAGCGGAGAGATTAGGGCTCTATTCATCTATGTTCCGCTTAATTAGCCCATCCTCCAATACACTAGAGTAGTAGTAACCCTGTCTAGTGTTCAAACATAGGAACCGTTTTTAATCTTAGTATACCATTTGACACATTTTCCCTTGAGAAGGCAGACTCCCCCTCTCGGTCTGCGAGATTGTAACCTGGTTTTACACAAACTATGGCCGAAAGTGCCACCTTAAGTTACACGGAAGAACAGACATCCGACCTACTTTCAGGACCCTCATTTTTTGACCCCCTTGGTCCCAATACTCCAGTTCCCTCTGCCAACACAGGAGAGGAGATTCTAAAACTTAAGAAAAAAGTTTTCAGAACAGAACTACATGGCCACTTTTTGAAAGAATACCTAAGAGCAAGCATCATTCCCACCGGTCTAATAGTCAGAAATGAACCTTGCCTCTTTTTAGAGGACAAAGAATACACCACTAACTTTAGTTACATTGCCACCAAATGCAGTAGGGACCTTATGGTCCTCACAGTAACAACTGCACAACGAATTAGTTCGGAACTTCAAAAATCCTTGGAAGATGAAGAGCGGAGATTTATAAACAACACACTCATCTCTGACGCCAAAAGTCAAATAGAGGCAATAAATAAACAATTTGCCACTTTCAAAACCAACACTTTGACTCGTAAAACGAATAAACTACAGAAAGACATTAAAGAATTCAACACCGAATTAGTATACCCCTACACAACTGAGGAATATTCAAAAAATATCAAACAAACTGGAAATTCCCAATCTGGACAGCGAAGACCAAGGAGGAGAGGGGTTAATTTTTCAGGGTCTAGCAGCAGCTCATCAAGTGACAACTCCAATTGGGGTTACAACCAATTTCAACCTAACCAATTTGGTTACCAACAACCACAGAATTTCATACCACCTCCCCCGTTTCCTTTTTTAGGCCGGGGAGGGACAGGTGGCGGTTGGGGCCCACCACCATGGAACCCCGCCTTCCAAGGCCAACGCAGACGACCGAGACGCAGGAGAAGACAAACATAGAATCAGATCAAGAACTACCCATTTTTAACCTAGCAAAGGTTCCACTCACAGCTTCACAGATCTCTATACTCTCTAAAGGCTTATCTTTTGTACCTACCAGCAACACTGATTGGTACAACAGTGAAATGGAAATTCGAAGGTTCCTCCGTACCGTGAGACTACGGGCTTTTTTTCATGAACACGGAGACACGGAAACAGTCTCTGATACAGGCTTATATCCTAAATCCTCATTTACACCCTCCGACAGTCAGATCCCAGATGATCTCCTTACGTTCGAAAGATGCGTCCTACGGGACCTCAGAGTACTAAGTAAGAGAAACAGCACCAATAAACAACAAAATATTACCAGACAAGAAAGAGAGGCTCTCTCTACACTATCTAAACAACCGGAACTTATTATCAAACCTGCAGACAAAGGAGGTGGGATCGTAATCATGAAATCAGATCAATATCACCACATGATTATGGAACTCTTGAACGATTCAGAAAGTTACAAAGTACTAAAGAAAGATCCCACCAAAGACTTAAAAACAGAAATTTCAGCTATGGTGGCATTTGCACTAGAAAGAGACTGGATATCGGAAAAAGAATCGGAATTCCTCCAAACATCCCAAGGCAGAACACCATGTCTATATGCCCTTCCTAAAATACACAAAAATCCCAACAACCCCCCAGGGAGACCTATTGTGTCAGGCTGCGGATCCATACTTGAGCCCCTATGCAAATTTGTTGACCACTTCTTAAAACCTATAAGCACCCAAACGGAAACATACATTAGAGACACCATGCACACTATCCAGTTATTTGAAAACTTAGACTTCAACCAACACAACCAGTTACTAGTCACTCTAGATATCAAAGCATTATACACCAGCATACCCCAACAAGCTGCTATTGACTGTGTGTACGAATATTTGACTGCAACCAACATCGATACGAAAACTCCCCCAGAATTTATAATTGAGATCATGACATTGGCTCTATGCAAAAACTTTTTTGAATTCAACCAACAATTCTACCTAATAATAATAATAATAATAATTAGGCTTTTATATAGCGCTACAAACCCTCAGGTATCTGAGCGCTGCTTGTTATTACCCACGGTGTGTGGTGCTCATTTATCGACCTCGGAAGGATGAAAGGCTGAGTTTGGCCCCGCTGGGATTCGAACCTGCGTTAACAGGCTCTGCACGGGTGTCTAAGCGGGCGCTCTACTCGCTGTGCCACTTGACCTACAAACAAAAGGTACCGCCATGGGGGCAGCATTTGCCCCAAGTCTGGCCATTTTGTTCATGGCAAACTTTGAGTCGAAATTTGTCCTCAGCCATAACAACAGATGGAGAGAGAATATCAAACAATGGCGTCGATATATAGACGACATTATATGCCTATGGGAAGGCACAGAAGAGGCCTTATTAGAATTTTGCTCCTGGCTCAACACATGCAGCCAAGACATCCAATTTACATTTGAATACAGTAAATCATCCATCCATTTTCTCGATTTGACAATCCAACATGACCAAGGTAAGCTAATATGTACCACTTTCCGCAAACCCACCGATCGGAATACTTTGTTACATTTCCGAAGCGACCACCCTCAACACATCAAAGAAAATCTTCCGTACGGACAATTTCTAAGACTCCGTAGGAACTGCACCTCATTAGACAACTGTCACAGGGTCTTTGTTTGCTTGAAGGAAAGTCTGTGTAGGGCACCTGTGTTGTGTGCCCTACACAGACAATTTCTACCAGGATGCCAACCTTTTAAGTGCAAGGCACATCAAGTGATAAGCAAATCGGAACAGCGACCCACAGGATCATTGATTTTCAACAATTAATGAGTGTTGTCATGTCTGTCCACAGAACCCATTCGGTGAACAGGTACTTTTTGTTAGTACATAATAGAAAGGACAACTTAAGAAAGAACCAGTCCGCTTTATGATTTGTAAACAAAATATATTTATAAAAAATAAAAAAGGAATACTTAATACAGAAAGAAAAAAAGGGTATACCACAAACGTTTCACTACAAAAAGAAAATACACGTATACATTCAGACAATGGATGGCTAGCATTAATCAGTTAACCACATAGGCCAGACGTGTCTCCGGGGAGGCCTATATGCTTTATGGGTATGGGCACCATAGATTTGTGAGGGGGTGGGTAAAGACTCTTTAAACTATCGGGTTTTCCACCCCTCTTCAAGCCTGGGGGAACGGGATCGGCTCATAGGGGTATCTAGAGGGATGTGTTGTTAATACAGGGTAGCGGGAGCACCAGTTTTTAGCCACTCCAGTAGGCGTTGTTGTGTGACATTAACCCACAATGGATGTAGGATATCTAAATCAGCAACCGCTTGGACAAATTAGTTGCATCTGATGGGGGCATTCAATATAGAAGTGGGCTGCGGACTTCCAACACCTCATACTAGATCATGCAGGTTCGAGGCCAATACAACCCTACCTCTGTAGACAAACTCCGCCTTATTGGTCCATGCAGCCACATCCTTTCCAAGTTCCAACTTATGTAGCAATAGTTCTGTGTTAAGTTTACAGCATTGGGGAAGGGTATGTTATGCTGGAAATGCATTGGTGAGACAGGGCCTTCCTGTCTTTGTACTGTATTCCTTTATCGTGTGTGTTCTGTGTTGTTTTCTGCACAAGAGTCCATGAGGGACTCCTGGCAGTGCATCTCTTCCTCTTTTGGTTGTGGTGAACAGATCCTTGGGATACCCTTATGGAACCCATGGGTAGGGGTACAAACCTGTACCCCTTGTGGATTTTTTTGGGCACCTGTGTTTGGCTCAAAGAACAGGGTATGAGCTGGTGGCAGCTCCACGCTGAATCAGTTGATTCCTGATAGGAGACAAGATGTCCCCTATGGCCTCTTGCTTTCTATTGCCCATTACCCTGTTTTCCCAAAGTCTTGGGAAGCCCTGACTCTGTCCTGGCTGTTGGGTGGAAGTTCCATATATGGTATTGTGGAGAAGTCCAGGCCAGACTGGCTGGAGCCTTCCCAATGACTGTATGTTGTGGGTACGCCCTTGGGGTGGGACCTAGGTGAATGGAGTGTGTGACCAATATACATTTCATGATATGGGTGTCTGGTTTGTGGTGTGTGACACAATGAATGAGACAGCCGTGCCCGAAACTGGTATGAATGCTGTGTGGAGTGCTGAATCGCTGGGTCCTTGTCCCCATCCATATTTCTTGTTGGGGGTGTCTAGGTGGAGAAGAATGGCCTGAATGCACTGTGTGCCTGATTGGGTGCCTGCCTGCTGAATGCCCTGATGAACGATTGGCTGTCTGAGCCTGGCTCAGCAGTGTGAATGAGAGACAGAACAGTATATCTGGAGACCTCTCAATTACTAGAATTGTTCAGAAGCTGAAGTCGAAACTTAATGCTTAACGTTGAAGCCCAGCTGGAAGAAGAAGGCTTTGCTGCTGCTTTCCTTCGATGCAATCCGAAAGCTGTCGTGTCTCCAAGAACTGATTTAAGAGTCCTGGCTAGGAGACCCCTGCCCTAGCTACAAGGGAACATCGTGCACCAGCTAGCCTTCACCAAGGCTGCCTGGAAGTCAGTCATCGAAAGGCTGCCAACCAGAGACGGGGACTGCGAAGAAATCTAAAGCGAATCACCAGGACATCGAGGCCATCGATGACCAACACTGTCGACAGAGGTTCGGAGGACTGCTGCAACCTCGTTGACCGGAGTCGCAACGCTCCATTGTCTATGACATTTTGAAATCAAGGACTCCTTGCTCATCACTGTTGACCGCTTTGTCCCACTGGAGAAAGTCCAGGTCTATGATGAATCGAGGACCCGCCACCCAAAGTACACAAAGACGCTGATGAAGATGCAAAAGCCAGCCGTGGTCGATAACTGACTCCAAATGCTGACAACCCGACGCCCTTGCTGGGCCTACGATCTTCATTCAGTACTTTTTGTGGCAACAAACTCTCGTCAATGAGGTGTGCCGCACACCTCATCTTCACAAGACGTCAACGATAGATCGCCGATGAGAACCGCAAAGGCCGAAGCTGCCGTCCCGACGACATTGTTCACCTTATCTTCGAGGAATCTTGACGTCCCGTGGCTCCTGCCTTAAAGGGAGTTCACTTAAGAGGGATCCGTCGATGACCAGTCGTCGAATCTGCTAAACCAGGTACATTGGGGTAGTAGAACCTTTTTTCGAAAGGAACCAAGACTACATTAAACAATATATGGACTGGGCTTGTTGATACACTTTATTTACAGGTTGTTCAGGTGGGGGATCTTCACACAGTCTTTGGTAGGGACAAAGTATTCTGAAATTTGTTTAACCCAACTTGTCTTCCCTCTTATGTCTATTGTTGATTCACTTTACTATTTGATTTATATGCCATTGAGACTGTCAGCAGTTGGTGCATTTTGATGGAATCAAGAGTTAACTGTGGTACCACATAGATATTGTACATTTTTATCACTATAGTATTGTCTTAGCATACAGTGTGTTATTGTGTGTGTATATAACTTGAACCTTATTTATATAAAGAACTGTGTTATCACTAACATAGTGTGTGAACATTCCTTTGTGGGGGCTTGGGGACTACACTGTACTTAAGAACCAGCCTGCATCAACTCCTGAGAGCTTAAGCCTTGATTGCTCGTCCATTGCTACTGCTTAGAGAATCTTAGCTGAGGTGCTCTGTGCTTCTACTCTGCCCAGATAGAGGGCAGGCATACATATAACCCTCCTCCATTCTTTACACTGGTGGCAGCGGTGGGATGCAAATGGTTTTAAGAATCAGTGAGTAATCTTGCCACTTACAAAATATCCACACTTTCTGAATTGGAGCTTAAATTGTGTACTAGATAACTACATTACAAGCAATGCAATCTATTACAAATGGTAAATTGACTAGGATGAGCTTAGAGGCTCTTCAGAGCGCTTGTGAAGCCAGGGAGTTAGACTTTGGAGATAAGTCTAGGGCTCAGCTGGTAGCTGCCCTGATCGACTACCCAGACTGATTTTGAAGCTCTTGATGAAGGGTGGGATGCAACCATTGAGAACCCTACCCCTGGGGTTGTTATTGAATCTGTTTCTGTGGGTACCATCACTCCTGCTGCCTCTATTCCGAAACCCAGCAATCTTTCATCAGGGGATTCCTTGGAACTTGAATTATTGAGGATGAAATTGTCCTTTGAATATAAAAAGTTGGAAAATGAAGCTGAACTTAAGAAGGAGGAGTTGGCACAGCAAGTTATACTCATAAATAGGGACCTGGAACTTTAAAACAAGGACAATGAATGTCAGAGAATACAGCTAGAGAATGCTAGAGTGGAGACTACAGCCAAACCAGCTGAGAGTGTCACGTCCCCTGCCACCAAGTTTATGAAACATTTGGTTGGTGTGTATGTGAAGGGTTCTGATATCCTCCAGTGGATTGAAATGTTTGAAATGGCTTGTGTAATCCATGCTGTTGATAAAAGAGATTGGGCTAGGTGTTGGTTAAGCAGAGTGCCTCATACTGGTTATGACTGTATTCTGAAACTGAGTGTGGAAGAAAGGGGTCCGTATGAGTGCATGAAATCTGCTTTGATTGCCAAGTTTGGCAAGACACCTACCCAATACCTTAAAAGGTTCAGGGAATAAAAGAAAAGAGAGATTGTGTCTTGGGTTGACTAGGTGAGTGCAGTGCATATGAACATGATGGGGTGGATTTATGGTTAAAAGGTGAAAATGTTTGTTGAATTGTACCACCTTTTGTTTTTTGAGTATTGTTCGGGAGCCTGTTCACCAGAGCTGCATCAGTATGTTGCTGGCCAGAACGTTTTGGATCACTTTAAGCTGGCCAGGCTGGCTGAAATGTGGGTCTCCCACTGGGTGTCCCACTAAGGAACCTAGTGGGAAGGACAATGACAAAGAAAAGGGGGCCTCTCAGAAGTCTCTGTAGTCCCAAAAGCAGTTACAGTCGGGTAAATCTAAACCTTCCTCTCCTAAGACCCACAAATCTAGTGGGGATAATTCCTATGTGGGTGGGAGTAAGAGTAGTGGTCCTCCTGCTGTACAGCATGCTCCAAGTGGTTCCAGTACCGTATCCTGCATTCCTGGCACTTGTTGGGATGTGGGGCTCTGGACCACAAGAAGGGTGACCCCCAAGTGTAAAGATAAGGCACTTGGAGTCCAGGCTGTCACACTGACCAACCCTTGCTTCATTCCTGGGGTGGAGGCCACTGTCCTCCCTTCCTCTACAGGAATCACCTTCGTTGCGCCTGTAGAGGTTTCCCTCGTGTCCCTTGGGGCATGGGACCAGTACGCAGAAGTACTGGCTACAATCCCACAAAACACCCACAGATTTTGGAGATTTGTCCTGAATGGTCAGCCTTCTGCTGGTTTGAGAGAAACTGGGGCAAGAATGACAGTGGTGGACAGGACCCTGCTCATGCATGAGGACTATGTAGGTGCTCCTCTGAGAACTACCAGGTTAGCTGGTGGGCCTCCAAAATGATCTCCTGTAGCCATAGCCACCATCAAGATTGTGGACAAGACAGCAAAGATTCCCGTCCTGGTTCAGGACAATGTACCTGCTAACATTTTGTTATGTAATGATCTAGTGGAGTTGGGGTTGATCTCGGGTGGTCTATCCTTCACTGCTGCTGCTGTCACTAGGTCACAGGTCGCACCGGGTCTGACTCCAATTCAGGTACCCAAGCCAAAGGGGAAACCTAAGGCAATACTGAAGAGCAAGAAGACCACCTCTGTGAAGGGGGCTCCTTCTCTTCCTTCTGCTTCAGCAGCACCCACTGGGATTCAGGCTCCGTATGGGCTGGGTCCAGTGGTAACCCAAGACTCAACCCCTGAGGGAGAAGAGACAAAAGACCCTCCTGCGGGAGAGGTTCTCAACCCAGAGGATCACCCTGACCTTCAATGCCTGCTGGCTGAAAATAGGGGAGACTTTTGTAAGGGTCAGAGAGAGTGCCACTCTCTCGAGGGTCTGAGGAAACAGGCCATGGCCCATGCACAAGGTGAAGTGCCTAGGTCATTCAAAATGTATTGAGAGGGTGAGCTCCTTTGTAGTGATCCCACTAAGCCTGAACCTGGTGCCCTAAAGAGGTTGGTGGTACCCCAGGTTTACAGGCCCTTCCTGTTGCAGTTAGCTGGTCATCTTGGGACCAAGAAGACTAAGCAGAGGCACTCTGCACATTTCTACTGACCCCGGATGGGAGTAGAAGTGGAGTCTCACTGCAGGACCTGCCGCACTTGTCAATTGGCTGCCAAGACTGGAGGCAGTGTCATTACCCCCCTGTAGCCGCTGCCAGTGGTTGGCAGACCATTTGAGAGGGTTGGCATCGAGAGTGTCGGTCACCTTGACCCTCCTACATCAGGTGGACACCGGTTCATCCTGGTGCTGGTTAATTATGCCATCGGGTACCCTGAGGCTATAGCTCTTCGGACCATTACAGCCAAGGTGGTTGCCAGGGCTCTCCTAGGCATTTAACCAGAGTTGGATTCCCTTAGGATGTGGTCTCTGACAGAGGATCCAACTTCATGTCGAGTTACATACAAGTGATGTGGAAAGAGTGCAGAGTAACCTACAAGTTCTACACCTCCCTCCATCCCCAGACCAATGTTCTGGTTGAGATATTTAATAAAACTCTCAAGGGCATTCTGGGTGCTTTGTAAGAGCCCCTAAGAAGGAAATAGGATCTCATCCTGCCATGCCTGCCTTTTGCTTACAGAGCGGTACCTCAATATGTTTTTGGTTTCAGCCACTCTGAGCTCTTCTTTAGACATACCTTGAGGGGGCCCCTTGCCTTGATCAGAGAAGGTTTGGAAGCCACCCCTCAAAGTCCTGCCAAGCAAGTGGGGGCTATGTGTTAGGCCTCAGACAGAGGATGACACAGATGATGGGCCAGGTGACAGCGAACCTTAAGGCAAGCCAGGAATTGAACAAATACTGGCGTGACCTTAAAGCATCACAAGTGGATTGGAATCCAGGACAGGATATCCTTGTGAGAGAGCCTACCAAGCCTCGAGCTTTGGCAGATAAGTGGACTGGACCCTTCAGAATATCTCCAACATTGGCAAAGTCAATTATCTGGGCGACATGGGAGTCCCTGGGGTAGCCCATCAGGTATTCCACGTCAGCAGGCTCAAGCCTTTCCATAGGCGAGCAGAAGTCTCATGTAGCTCATGCATCTAGCTTCGGAGCAAGAAGAGGATGAGAGTGAGCCCCTTCCAGATTTATTGCATAGCAACCCTCAAGATGGCTCAGTTGAGGGAGTGCATCTCTCTCCAGATCTGACACCAGAGCAGCAGAGGGCCTGCAGGGTTTTGCTCCGGCAGTCTGCCCTTCTGTTCTCACTGACACCAGGCCTCACCCCGTTGTGCAGGCACAAAATTGACACTGGTGACAGTGTGCCTGTCAAAAACAGATGCTACCAAATGTCAGACACAGTTAAGAACCACATCCAGGCTGAGGTCACCAAGATGTTGGATCTGGGTGTTATTGAACCCGCAACCAGTACCTGGTCCAGTCCAGTGGTCCTTGTCTCCAAGGCAAGTTCCCAGGCCAGTACCAAGGATTAGCGGTTCTGTGTGAACTACAGAGGGGTCAATGCTGTTACCAAAACTGACGCACACCCATTGCCCAGGGCTGATGAGCTTGTGGACACCATAGGTGCTACCAAATTCGTGAGCACCTTTGACCTTACCGTAGGCTATTGGCAAATAGCTCTGACAGACCATGCAAAGGGAAATACTGTGTTCTCAACACCTGATGGGTTCTACCAGTTCAGAGTTATGCCTTTTGAGTTGAAGAATGCACCTGCCACCTTCCAAAGATTAGTAAATCATGCGCTCAGTGGGCTGGAGGCCTTTTGAATGGCCGACCTAGACGACATTGCTGTCTACAGTTCCACCTGGGAAGAGCATTTGAATCATTTGGATAAGGTGTTGAAGGCCTCAATAAGGGCTAACCTCACTATCAAGGCCATCAAGTGCCAGATAGCTCAGGGGAAATTCACTTATCTTGGTCAAGAGGTAGGAGCGGGTCGAATCCAACCTCTCCCCAGTAAAGTACAGGATGTACATGACTGGGAGACTCCCACTACTCAAACCCAGGTGATAGTCTTTTTGGTCCTCACTGGGTATTACTGCAACTTCATGTCGGACTATGGAAACATAGTTGCCTCTCTGACAGCTCTGACTTCGCCCAAACTACCGAGGAAGGTTAATTCAACGGAAAACTGTCACAGGGTCTTTGTTTGCTTGAAGGAAAGTCTGTGTAGGGCACCTGTGTTGTGTGCCCTACACAGACAATTTCTACCAGGATGCCAACCTTTTAAGTGACAGACTTAAACAACGCGGCTACCCTAAAAAACTGGTGTCAAGATCCCTTAAAAGAGCCCGCTTTACATGTCGTGACTCACTTCTTACACCTCAAACCCGAGACTCAGAGAATGACAAAATCACATGTGCCATCACCCATGGACAACATGCCTTTCAAATCAAAAAAATCATTTATAAGTACTGGCCCATAGTCAGACTCTGTCTTCCAGACCAAGACAAACCTAGATTTGCACTCAAAAGGGGACGCAATCTAAAAGAATATTTGGTACATTCCATGTACAACAAAAAACCCCCCCAAAACCACATCTGGAATCTCCGACCACTAAAAGGGCACTACCCGTGTGGAAGCTGCTCGGTATGCCAATTCACCACTAAAATGCAACATTTTCAGATTGGGACAAAAACGTGGACCCTCAATGACGTTTCGAATTGCAAAACAAATCAGGTGGTATACTGCATAGAATGCCCATGCCATCTACGTTATATTGGACAGACCATGAGAAATGTCGGTACACGTATATCTGAACACCGTTCTAGAATCCGCTGCAAAAATATGACATCTCCATTAGTACAGCACTACATGGACAAAAAGCACAATACCCAGGATATAAAATGGTGGGTCATCGAACGGGTTCGCAATGGACCAAACATCCAGGGCCGCCTGTTAGATCTTGAATGTCGTTGGATACACAGAATGGATTCTGTTACACACGGCCTGAATGAACAACAACTCTTCCCACAAAGATAGCTCGCGACTCCAGGGAAAGCAGTTGTTTGCCCCTAACCATGATGGCCTCCCTGCACCACTAGGTTCACACAACGTTCTCCAGTGTTATCTACTACACTCAGCACCATGCTGATAACATTCATTTTAGGTCAAGCTTCACATAGCTTGCATTTTGGCCAATTAAGACTGAAAAATGTTTTCAGGGCCACCAAGAGACCTACAGAGCACCACACTCCCTCCATGTCTCCGTCTCACCAGACACAGACACACCCACTCCTTTCCGCTAACTCCAATCGGGCACACTCCAACATTCGTGAGTTGAGCCCCGGATTTTTTTCAAATACCTCACTCTTAACACACACAATACGACCAACATGTGCCGGGTCTATTTACATAGACTCCCATGCCTACAACCTCCGTGTCACCATCCCACCAGAAAGAGTGACACCCACCCCTTCTCCTCACTGTAGGCAGACACACCCGAATATCCAACAGCCGAGCCCTCGACTCAGCTGATTATGCGTTTCCAACTCGCGCGCAATATTTCTTCTAAAGCGACTCACCCTCAGCAGGCACATTGCGATTCACATACACCGAGCTCGCTACGCTCTGAAACTCCGCAGCCGACTCTGCAACACCACTACCAACCGAGATAAGTTTTAAACGACAGGCATCCCGGTTCTATCCAGTTCCGCATTGCCTCCACTTCGACCAATCGGAACTGTGGATTTTTTCGGTCACCGGATTGGCCAAGAGACCCACACACCCAGACACACCCCCAGCCTTTGCTCGCCTTCATTATAGCAGCCCGACGCCTGCCGAACGCACGTCTTTTGGCAACAGGCTGCAGTCTTCAAGCCCTGACCTGACGTCCAGTCACACCCAGACACAGGTAAGCCCTTTCTCTCATGAATAACCTGCCCACTCCATACTCAATCCAGCCAATTTCAACACAACTGGTTGGCTCGAACAATAGTCGTCTTCCTTGCTCTTTTTTGCCCACAGAATTAAAGAAAGCAGAGGATCACACTCTCCTCGACCGTCTTCCAACTAAGGGAGACCGCCTGCATACACAAGAGACCGGGACATAGCCTATGCATTTTTGCATCCAGGTACTGGCTCCATTTACACTGTTTCTTCCCTACAAGGGACACATAGACCTCCACCCCAAAAAGACCCCTGCTCCCACTTATTGCTCAAAAAAAATTTTTCCTCCCCCCTCTTCTTTCCTTTTTCTCCATAACCATGTTTACAGAGCACTACCTCGAGGGTGCAACCCGCAAAGAGCAACCCAGTGAGTTAACCAAGGAAATACACTTTTCTTCCCGCCTCCCCACGCACGACTACTACAAACATCCCCCCATCTTGCTACACCCAGTCCGGAGAGTCTGCAATACCAAGAGAGTGTCTACAAGGTGTCTGTGGTGAGACTTTTATTTACTTTTTCCACCACAGAGCGACTGAGATAAGAGTCTACACTATGTTCACTCTATCTCCCATCTAAGGTTCCCGCTTCCCCACAAGTTTTAACTAATGCTATTTTGGGTATTCATCTCCCTATGAGTTCTGCTTTAGCCAACTCTTTTACTAATTCCCCCTTGCAAGTCCAGCAGGGAAATACCATGGTACCATGAGAGGAATTGAGCAATGTTTTTTCTCTCCTGATCTCTCTCTCACAGGGGTTATTCAACCGCCCTGAAGAAGGCAGCTTCCGCGTCCTTCCAATTTTTGATACACGATGGACGTCAAGGCCGCCGAAACGTCATTTTGCAAGCAAGGGGGACTTTGCTGAGTGAAACAATACAGATTGTAACACCTCTATGAGCGGGAGTTCCGCTCACACTACCCCCTGCGACGTTGGCATATATCCAGTTGGAATTGACTGGTACTCAACCAGTTGGGACAATTACGCCCAATATTAATTTTTTTTGTATATGATATTCAATCATCATGAATTATATTTAATTTACCCAGATGGATAAAGACCACTGGATCAAACGCATCAATTTACTCCAATGCGGATTAAGCTTTCAATTGTTGATTAAGTACTAACCATTTTTTTCTGTTTCTTCTCTTAAAAATATACAAAAAAACTTTTTCACTTTATCACACTATGTTTAAGGTGCACAGACTCTTTTTTTCTTTTATTTCGAAAACATTATGGTGAAATTTGTTTTACTATCATTGTTCTATGTTCATAAAAACCTGTAAATATGTGTTTCAAATATAAGCTATTTAATCACACAAACCCCTAGTGAGTATATGGTATTTTTTCCTTCTGGACTTAACTTCTTTCTGGGCCAAATATCTCACTCATGATATATTCCATTAGTAAAAACCAGGAAGGCTCCTTGATTTTACAAATTGAGTCTAGCTTTATTCAACGACACACAATCATGATGAAGCCTTCCCAGTAGCAGTACCATTTCCTGTGTATCAGTGTATTTTGTACCCTAGTCTGCTACTCCTCACCACGGGTACACCGAACATTTTCTGTATAACTTTTATATTTTAGACAACCATTGGTTGTCCCTTCGGTTAGGTGAGCGGAGAGATTAGGGCTCTATTCATCTATGTTCCGCTTAATGAGCCCATCCTCCAATACACTAGAGTAGTAGTAACCCTGTCTAGTGTTCAAACATAGGAACCGTTTTTAATCTTAGTATACCATTTGACACATTTTCCCTTGAGAAGGCAGACTCCCCCTCTCGGTCTGCGAGATTGTAACCTGGTTTTACACAAACTATGGCCGAAAGTGCCACCTTAAGTTACACGGAAGAACAGACATCCGACCTACTTTCAGGACCCTCATTTTTTGACCCCCTTGGTCCCAATACTCCAGTTCCCTCTGCCAACACAGGAGAGGAGATTCTAAAACTTAAGAAAAAAGTTTTCAGAACAGAACTACATGGCCACTTTTTGAAAGAATACCTAAGAGCAAGCATCATTCCCACCGGTCTAATAGTCAGAAATGAACCTTGCCTCTTTTTAGAGGACAAAGAATACACCACTAACTTTAGTTACATTGCCACCAAATGCAGTAGGGACCTTATGGTCCTCACAGTAACAACTGCACAACGAATTAGTTCGGAACTTCAAAAATCCTTGGAAGATGAAGAGCGGAGATTTATAAACAACACACTCATCTCTGACGCCAAAAGTCAAATAGAGGCAATAAATAAACAATTTGCCACTTTCAAAACCAACACTTTGACTCGTAAAACGAATAAACTACAGAAAGACATTAAAGAATTCAACACCGAATTAGTATACCCCTACACAACTGAGGAATATTCAAAAAATATCAAACAAACTGGAAATTCCCAATCTGGACAGCGAAGACCAAGGAGGAGAGGGGTTAATTTTTCAGGGTCTAGCAGCAGCTCATCAAGTGACAACTCCAATTGGGGTTACAACCAATTTCAACCTAACCAATTTGGTTACCAACAACCACAGAATTTCATACCACCTCCCCCGTTTCCTTTTTTAGGCCGGGGAGGGACAGGTGGCGGTTGGGGCCCACCACCATGGAACCCCGCCTTCCAAGGCCAACGCAGACGACCGAGACGCAGGAGAAGACAAACATAGAATCAGATCAAGAACTACCCATTTTTAACCTAGCAAAGGTTCCACTCACAGCTTCACAGATCTCTATACTCTCTAAAGGCTTATCTTTTGTACCTACCAGCAACACTGATTGGTACAACAGTGAAATGGAAATTCGAAGGTTCCTCCGTACCGTGAGACTACGGGCTTTTTTTCATGAACACGGAGACACGGAAACAGTCTCTGATACAGGCTTATATCCTAAATCCTCATTTACACCCTCCGACAGTCAGATCCCAGATGATCTCCTTACGTTCGAAAGATGCGTCCTACGGGACCTCAGAGTACTAAGTAAGAGAAACAGCACCAATAAACAACAAAATATTACCAGACAAGAAAGAGAGGCTCTCTCTACACTATCTAAACAACCGGAACTTATTATCAAACCTGCAGACAAAGGAGGTGGGATCGTAATCATGAAATCAGATCAATATCACCACATGATTATGGAACTCTTGAACGATTCAGAAAGTTACAAAGTACTAAAGAAAGATCCCACCAAAGACTTAAAAACAGAAATTTCAGCTATGGTGGCATTTGCACTAGAAAGAGACTGGATATCGGAAAAAGAATCGGAATTCCTCCAAACATCCCAAGGCAGAACACCATGTCTATATGCCCTTCCTAAAATACACAAAAATCCCAACAACCCCCCAGGGAGACCTATTGTGTCAGGCTGCGGATCCATACTTGAGCCCCTATGCAAATTTGTTGACCACTTCTTAAAACCTATAAGCACCCAAACGGAAACATACATTAGAGACACCATGCACACTATCCAGTTATTTGAAAACTTAGACTTCAACCAACACAACCAGTTACTAGTCACTCTAGATATCAAAGCACTATACACCAGCATACCCCAACAAGCTGCTATTGACTGTGTGTACGAATATTTGACTGCAACCAACATCGATACGAAAACTCCCCCAGAATTTATAATTGAGATCATGACATTGGCTCTATGCAAAAACTTTTTTGAATTCAACCAACAATTCTACCTAATAATAATAATAATAATAATTAGGCTTTTATATAGCGCTACAAACCCTCAGGTATCTGAGCGCTGCTTGTTATTACCCACGGTGTGTGGTGCTCATTTATCGACCTCGGAAGGATGAAAGGCTGAGTTTGGCCCCGCTGGGATTCGAACCTGCGTTAACAGGCTCTGCACGGGTGTCTAAGCGGGCGCTCTACTCGCTGTGCCACTTGACCTACAAACAAAAGGTACCGCCATGGGGGCAGCATTTGCCCCAAGTCTGGCCATTTTGTTCATGGCAAACTTTGAGTCGAAATTTGTCCTCAGCCATAACAACAGATGGAGAGAGAATATCAAACAATGGCGTCGATATATAGACGACATTATATGCCTATGGGAAGGCACAGAAGAGGCCTTATTAGAATTTTGCTCCTGGCTCAACACATGCAGCCAAGACATCCAATTTACATTTGAATACAGTAAATCATCCATCCATTTTCTCGATTTGACAATCCAACATGACCAAGGTAAGCTAATATGTACCACTTTCCGCAAACCCACCGATCGGAATACTTTGTTACATTTCCGAAGCGACCACCCTCAACACATCAAAGAAAATCTTCCGTACGGACAATTTCTAAGACTCCGTAGGAACTGCACCTCATTAGACAATTTCTACCAGGATGCCAACCTTTTAAGTGACAGACTTAAACAACGCGGCTACCCTAAAAAACTGGTGTCAAGATCCCTTAAAAGAGCCCGCTTTACATGTCGTGACTCACTTCTTACACCTCAAACCCGAGACTCAGAGAATGACAAAATCACATGTGCCATCACCCATGGACAACATGCCTTTCAAATCAAAAAAATCATTTATAAGTACTGGCCCATAGTCAGACTCTGTCTTCCAGACCAAGACAAACCTAGATTTGCACTCAAAAGGGGACGCAATCTAAAAGAATATTTGGTACATTCCATGTACAACAAAAAACCCCCCCAAAACCACATCTGGAATCTCCGACCACTAAAAGGGCACTACCCGTGTGGAAGCTGCTCGGTATGCCAATTCACCACTAAAATGCAACATTTTCAGATTGGGACAAAAACGTGGACCCTCAATGACGTTTCGAATTGCAAAACAAATCAGGTGGTATACTGCATAGAATGCCCATGCCATCTACGTTATATTGGACAGACCATGAGAAATGTCGGTACACGTATATCTGAACACCGTTCTAGAATCCGCTGCAAAAATATGACATCTCCATTAGTACAGCACTACATGGACAAAAAGCACAATACCCAGGATATAAAATGGTGGGTCATCGAACGGGTTCGCAATGGACCAAACATCCAGGGCCGCCTGTTAGATCTTGAATGTCGTTGGATACACAGAATGGATTCTGTTACACACGGCCTGAATGAACAACAACTCTTCCCACAAAGATAGCTCGCGACTCCAGGGAAAGCAGTTGTTTGCCCCTAACCATGATGGCCTCCCTGCACCACTAGGTTCACACAACGTTCTCCAGTGTTATCTACTACACTCAGCACCATGCTGATAACATTCATTTTAGGTCAAGCTTCACATAGCTTGCATTTTGGCCAATTAAGACTGAAAAATGTTTTCAGGGCCACCAAGAGACCTACAGAGCACCACACTCCCTCCATGTCTCCGTCTCACCAGACACAGACACACCCACTCCTTTCCGCTAACTCCAATCGGGCACACTCCAACATTCGTGAGTTGAGCCCCGGATTTTTTTCAAATACCTCACTCTTAACACACACAATACGACCAACATGTGCCGGGTCTATTTACATAGACTCCCATGCCTACAACCTCCGTGTCACCATCCCACCAGAAAGAGTGACACCCACCCCTTCTCCTCACTGTAGGCAGACACACCCGAATATCCAACAGCCGAGCCCTCGACTCAGCTGATTATGCGTTTCCAACTCGCGCGCAATATTTCTTCTAAAGCGACTCACCCTCAGCAGGCACATTGCGATTCACATACACCGAGCTCGCTACGCTCTGAAACTCCGCAGCCGACTCTGCAACACCACTACCAACCGAGATAAGTTTTAAACGACAGGCATCCCGGTTCTATCCAGTTCCGCATTGCCTCCACTTCGACCAATCGGAACTGTGGATTTTTTCGGTCACCGGATTGGCCAAGAGACCCACACACCCAGACACACCCCCAGCCTTTGCTCGCCTTCATTATAGCAGCCCGACGCCTGCCGAACGCACGTCTTTTGGCAACAGGCTGCAGTCTTCAAGCCCTGACCTGACGTCCAGTCACACCCAGACACAGGTAAGCCCTTTCTCTCATGAATAACCTGCCCACTCCATACTCAATCCAGCCAATTTCAACACAACTGGTTGGCTCGAACAATAGTCGTCTTCCTTGCTCTTTTTTGCCCACAGAATTAAAGAAAGCAGAGGATCACACTCTCCTCGACCGTCTTCCAACTAAGGGAGACCGCCTGCATACACAAGAGACCGGGACATAGCCTATGCATTTTTGCATCCAGGTACTGGCTCCATTTACACTGTTTCTTCCCTACAAGGGACACATAGACCTCCACCCCAAAAAGACCCCTGCTCCCACTTATTGCTCAAAAAATTTTTTTCCTCCCCCCTCTTCTTTCCTTTTTCTCCATAACCATGTTTACAGAGCACTACCTCGAGGGTGCAACCCGCAAAGAGCAACCCAGTGAGTTAACCAAGGAAATACACTTTTCTTCCCGCCTCCCCACGCACGACTACTACAAACATCCCCCCATCTTGCTACACCCAGTCCGGAGAGTCTGCAATACCAAGAGAGTGTCTACAAGGTGTCTGTGGTGAGACTTTTATTTACTTTTTCCACCACAGAGCGACTGAGATAAGAGTCTACACTATGTTCACTCTATCTCCCATCTAAGGTTCCCGCTTCCCCACAAGTTTTAACTAATGCTATTTTGGGTATTCATCTCCCTATGAGTTCTGCTTTAGCCAACTCTTTTACTAATTCCCCCTTGCAAGTCCAGCAGGGAAATACCATGGTACCATGAGAGGAATTGAGCAATGTTTTTTCTCTCCTGATCTCTCTCTCACAGGGGTTATTCAACCGCCCTGAAGAAGGCAGCTTCCGCGTCCTTCCAATTTTTGATACACGATGGACGTCAAGGCCGCCGAAACGTCATTTTGCAAGCAAGGGGGACTTTGCTGAGTGAAACAATACAGATTGTAACACCTCTATGAGCGGGAGTTCCGCTCACACTACCCCCTGCGACGTTGGCATATATCCAGTTGGAATTGACTGGTACTCAACCAGTTGGGACAATTACGCCCAATATTAATTTTTTTTGTATATGATATTCAATCATCATGAATTATATTTAATTTACCCAGATGGATAAAGACCACTGGATCAAACGCATCAATTTACTCCAATGCGGATTAAGCTTTCAATTGTTGATTAAGTACTAACCATTTTTTTCTGTTTCTTCTCTTAAAAATATACAAAAAAACTTTTTCACTTTATCACACTATGTTTAAAGTGCACAGACTCTTTTTTTCTTTTATTTCGAAAACATTATGGTGAAATTTGTTTTACTATCATTGTTCTATGTTCATAAAAACCTGTAAATATGTGTTTCAAATATAAGCTATTTAATCACACAAACCCCTAGTGAGTATATGGTATTTTTTCCTTCTGGACTTAACTTCTTTCTGGGCCAAATATCTCACTCATGATATATTCCATTAGTAAAAACCAGGAAGGCTCCTTGATTTTACAAATTGAGTCTAGCTTTATTCAACGACACACAATCATGATGAAGCCTTCCCAGTAGCAGTACCATTTCCTGTGTATCAGTGTGCGTCTGAGTACAGCAAACCCTTTATCGTTCAGACTGAGGCCTGCGACACGGGAATTGGAGCTGTCTTGTTCCAGTTTGGTGTCAAACGGAAGGAACATCCTATCATATTCATCAGCAGGCAACTCAAGGGTAGAGAACTTAGGTGGGCTACTGTTGAAAATGAATGTTTTAGCACAGTTTAGAGCCTTAAGTGTTTTAGGCCGTACCTTACAGGGTCTACCTTCAAAGTCCAAACAGACCATGAACCCTGAAAATGGCTTATGCAGATGAATGGTGAAAACCCAAAACTGCTCAGGTGGTTCATTAGCCTTAAAGGGCTAGACTTCACCATTGAGCATAGACAAGGGAAGAGTCATGATAATGCAGATGGCCTTTACAGAAGGTATGTTGATCATCTGGATGAGGTTGTCAATCTCGTGGGAGATTAGACCACCCTAACCTCAGTCTGGGGCAGCAAATGTGATGCTGGAAATGCATTGGAGGGACAGGGCCCCCATGTCTTTGTCCTTTATTCCTTCATTGTGTGTGTTCTGTGTTATTTCTGCACAAGAGTCCATGTGGGACTCCTGGCAGTGCAGCTCTTCCTCTTTTTGGTTGTGGTAAACAGAACCTTGGGATACCCTTATGGCACCCATGGACGGGGGTACAACCCTGTATCCCTAGTGTATGTTTGTGGGCACCTGTGTGTGGCCCACAGCACAGGGTATGGGCTGGTGCCAGCTCCATGCTGAATTTGACAGGTGCTCTGAGTATTCTCCATTTTGGGATACCCAGGCCCTGCCATTAGAATCAGTTGATTCCTGATAGGAGACAAGATGGCCCTGTGGCCTCTTGCTTTCTATGGCCTGTTACCTTGTTTTCCCAAAGTCCTGGGAAGCCCTAACTCTGTCCCTTCCCCTAACTGGCTGTTGGGTGGAAGTTCCATGTATGGTGTTGTGGGGAAGTCCAGGCCAGACTGGCTGGAGCCTTCCAAAATTATTGTATGTTTTGGGTATGCCCTTGGGGTGGGACCTGGGTGAATGGAGTGTGTGACCAATATACATTTCATGTTATGGGTGTCTGGTTTGTGGTTTGTGACACAATGAATGAGACAGCCCTGCCTGAAACAGCTATGAATGCAATGCAGTGTGGAGTGCTGAATGGCCGGGTCCTTGTCACAATCCACATTCCTTGTTGTGAGTGTCTGGGTGGAGAGGAATGGCCTGAATGCACTGTGAGCATGATTGCCTGCCTGCCTGCCTGATGAATGCCCTGATGAACGATTGGCTGCCTGAGCCTGGCTCAACAGTGTGAATGAGAGACAGAACAGTATATCTGGAGACCTGTCACTGACTAGAATCGTTCAGAAGCTGAAGTCGAAAACTTTATGCTTAACCTTGAAGCACAGCTGGAAAAAGAAGGCTTTGCTGCTGCTTTCCTTCAATGCAATCTGAAAGCTGTCGTGTCTCCAAGAACTGATCCAGTAAAGGACCTGGCTAGGAGACCTCTTCCCGAGCTACGAGGGAACATCGTGCACCAGCTAACCTTCACCAAGGTTGCATGGAAGTCAGTCATTGAAAGACTGCTGACCGGGGATGCGGACCGCTGAGGAATCTGAAGTGAAGCGCTAGGATATTCAGGCCATCGATGACCACCATCAACCGAGGTTCGGCCGGCCGCTGTAACCTCGTCACCTGGAGCCGCAACGCTCCATCGCCTAAGACACTTTGAAATCAACGACTCAGTTGCTCTTCACTGTCCACCGCTTTGTCCCCCCGGAGAAAGTCCAGGTCGCCGACGAACCAAGGAGAATCTGCCCGTGGATTTCCCATCACCCGAAGTCCACAAAGATGCCGAAAAAGAACCGAAAGCCAGCCGTGGTCGAGTCCAGATCACCGACTCTAAAAGCAGATGACCTGACGCCCTTGATGGGCCTGCGTTCTTCATTCAGTACTCTTTGCAGCAACAAACTCTCATCATCGAGATGCACCACATGCCTCATCTTCACAGGACGTACACGATCAATCATGGACAAGCACTGCGAAGGCCGAAGCTGCCGTCTCAAAAACATTGTTTACCTTATCTTTGAGGAATCTTGACGTCCCTTGGCTCCTTCCTTAAAGGGAGTTCACTCAAGAGGGATCCGTCAACGACCTGTCATCAAACTCTGCTAAACCAGGTACATTGGGGTAGTAGAAACTTTTTAGAAGGAACCAAGACTATAATAAACAATGGCCCTCATTACGACCCTGGCGGAAAGTGACTGACCGGACCGCCACAGCGTAAATAGCGTTTCCGCCATTGCACGAAGGAGCAAATTGCGGCCCATTCCGACCCATCGGGCACGAGCACCACGGCATGGCGGAAGTGCAAAGTCCGCGATGGCGGAAATGACCCCAAAACGGCCCACACCGCTGCCGTACGGCGCCCTAGGTGCAATACCGCCACCCATCACAGCGGGCACCGCAGAGTGCGCCTACCGGAAAGTACGGTGACCGGAAATATACGGAAACGGAAGTTAAAACATGGTCCCGGAACGGGAAACATCCCGCCGTGCACCTATAAAACCACCAAAACCACACAACCACTAAAAACACTACCCCGAGACACACCCCAACCCGTCATCCACCCTAGCGAAACCAAGAAAAATGGGAAAAGTAGCGAAGAAAGCGTGCGACCGCAAGCGGCAGGTCCACTTCTCCCGTGAGGAACTCACCGTGCTAACAGAGACCCTCCAGGAGAATGCCGCCGCCGTCTTCTCCACGCAAATGACCAGGACGGCACTTGCCAACAAGAAGGCCATATGGGCTCTGGTGGCACAGCGGGTAAGCGCGGTGGGGACCGCACCCCGCAACCCACAGCAATGCAGGAAGCGGTGGGACGACCTGCGGATACGCGTCCGCAGCATACTCTCTGCCAACCGCAACATTGCCACAGCCACCGGGGGAGGTCCTGAATCACCCATCAAGTTGACCCCCTGGGAAGAAATCTGTGCCTCCACCATCGGAATGGAGAGCATAGAGGGAGTCGGAGAGATGGAGAAAGGAGTGCAGACATCAGAAGAATCAGGTAGGTGGCCCAGATAAAACAATGCTAAATCCACAATGTCCAATCATGTGAAGTACCATGTGTCCACATAGTGCAACAGAAACACATGTCCAGGAGAACGTCCACACACATCGCCCTGATAGTGCACCTTAAAACCACAATAAATACATAAATAATTAAAAACCCCTAAAACACCCACCACACGTCCAGCAGGCACACCCTAACTGCAGGCTGCCAAACAACTGCACCCTCACCCCACACACAAATAAAAGCACCTCCAAGGCACCGACCCAAATCACCCTCATGTACCACCCCAATGCATGTGATACAATGCCATTCCAATACCCACAGACCCATTAATAACCCTCGCCCTCCTTTACTCCACCACAGGCTCCGATCCAAACGACGAGCATCAGGACACCCCTACCAGCACACCTGCAAAGAGGGCCAAGACCAACGGCCAAAGACCCTCCACCTCAGCTGCACGCATCAAGACACGGCAGCAGCACAAATCAGGTGGCAGCACAGAGGGGGGAACATCAACAGGCACCCCAGCAGCCAGCATGCCCACAACACCACCACCACAGGTCCCCCCAACGGATGCCATGGAAGGCACTGCCTCTGGTGGCAGCAGCACCATAGGTGACACCCCATTGATGGCAGCATGCTCCGACACAGAAGACGGGGATGTTGAAGTCAGATCCATCCATGACCTGTCCCATTCCCCCTGTCTGTCCCATCCCGTACAACATGAGGATACCACGCAGGGGCACCCACAAGACGACGACTGGCCATCCCCCCCAAGCCCTGTGGCAAGGCAACATGAGGTCAACAGCCCCTCTGTGACACCCCCGCAAATGGCCATGGCCCAGCAGAGGCAACAGTCCCTCGACCAGTTAATCGTGCAACAGCAGCAACTGGCCACGCTCCTCAAGGACCATGCCGATGAATGTGGGGGCACTAAGGCAGACATAGAAACATCAACTGAGACACTCAGGGCACAAATGGAGAGTAGCACCGAGAGCCTGAGAGTCCAAATGGAGAGTAGCACCGAGAGCCTGAGAGTCCAAATGGAGAGAAGCACCGAGAGCCTGAGGGGGGAACTGCATGCGACGTCCAAAGACGTATGTGCCGAACTTGCCGCAGTGCGCCGTGTGCTCACTGAGCTCTCACAAACCCTTAGGGACATGAATGGACGTGAGCAGGCAGAGACGTCATCCGTTGCAAGTTCCGTCCAGGGCAGCCCCCAACGTAGATCTGGGAGGAACCTGCGCTCCACAGGCAGGGGTGCCCCTGATACCCGCAGAGGGGGCTTGCAATAGCGACAGCCCACTGACAATGAGCTTCTTTGGACACTGGTGTTCGGGGGGGAGGTAGGAGGGTGGAGGGGGTGTGTTGGGCTCACTTGGGTGGCGGGTCGATAGGGTGTTCAACATGATATCACATATGCCATAAACAGTGCACGATCAACCAATGAGATGTGTGGACAATGATCTTTGTGTACTAGGCCATCATAGGCGTACAGTCCATATTGTGCATGTACCAGACACACACAGTGCCACGAGTCCCGTGTCCATGTATCAGCCACCAGGCGTGAGTGCTAGAAGCATGCATCAATGAGATGCTGACGAATGTCACGGCCCTCCGGTGCCTCGCAGACTCCTTGAGGTGCTGCCACATCCCCACCCTCATCATGACCATCATCAGGTGCTTGCAGTTCAGCGTCAGGGGGCATGGGCACATTTCTACATACGCACATGTTGTGGAGCATGACACATGCCATGACCATCTTTGCAACCTTCTCATGGCGGTACAGGAGTGCCCCGCCAGACCTGCTGAGGCAGCGGAAACGAGTCTTCGGTAGGCCGAATGCCTGTTCAATGACTACACGGGTACGTGAGTGGGCATGGTTGTAGTCCTCCTCATGCTGGTCCCGTGGGTTCCGGACTGGTGTGAGGAGCCATCTCTTCAGTGGATACCCAGCATCACCTGTATGTGGACGAGAAACGTATGATGTGGAATGCCATTGCTACGTACGCACCCCCCCCCCCCTTCCTGGCATTTCATTGCCGCATCACATACCCCACATCATCATGCATGAAATGAGACTCACCGAGTAGCCAGGATCTGTTCCCTGCGTGTCGCTCCATGTAGCGTGGTATAGTAGAGTTCCTCAAGACCATAGAATCATGGGTTGATCCAGGGAATCTGGCACAACAATGTGTAATGATCCTGTTGGAGTCACACACCATTTGTACATTCAGGGAATGAAATTGTTTTCGGTTGCGGTACTGGGCCTCCATGGCATGTGGAACGACCAATTCCACATGGGTGCAGTCGATGGCACCAATGCAACCCGGTATGCCGGCAAGTGCATGGAATCCCACTTTTGTGTTGGTAATTTCCTGCTCCGAGCGTGGTAGAGAGATGTAGTCGTCTGCGTGCTGCAGGAGGGCATCGAGCACTTGCAATAGTGTCCGTGAGAACAGTGGCTGTGAAATGCCATGCAACTGTCCGACTGTGTGCTGGTAGGTGCCTGTGGCCAGGAAGTGGAGTACAGACACCACCTTCAGTAGGGGTGGGATGGCGGTTGGGCTATCTATCATGCTGACAAGGTCAGACTGTGTCATGTCCACGATGGCGGCTATGGTGTCCCGGTCCAAACGGTAGAGGGTGTGGATCTGCTCATCAGTGAGGTTGAACGGATGTGCTCGGAGGCGTGGGATTGCGGGCTGCCTGCGTGGTGGTAGTGGCTGTGCTGGCGGCCCTTGCTGGCCCTGCCTTGGCCTCCTCCTCCTCCTGCGTCTCCTCCGTGCGGCCGGTTGTAGTTGGTGTTCGTCTTCTTCTTGGAGTTGGAGTACTTGCAGTGCTATCAGGTCCCCCAGGGCCAACATCGCGAGTCCTGCCGGTAGCATTTCGGAGTCGGTGTGGTTGTGGGAGGAGACTGGGTGTGCAATTTATGTGTTTTCAGGCTGTATGGCCTCCACCTGTGGTGATTCATTCCACCTGTGCAAGCTGCTCTCCCCTTTGGCCGAGCACGTCCCGCACACAACGCTGCAATTCGAGGAATGGCATCTTGCTCTTGCATTCATGTATTTGTACCCGATGGCCGTGTAACATTTGTTGATATGTACATTCGGCTATGGTCCCATTGTTTCACATACAATCTTTGCAGTCGCGAACAGACTTGTGATGGGTCAGTGGGACGTAGTACTCGAGTAACGGTGGGCACTCATGCATCACTGTACCGAGTTGCAACGACGGGCGGGGCGTCCCATTCGTGGGTGAAGGCAGTTGCCATTTTCACACACAGCCGCACTCGATGGATTAATTAGTGATTTCAAACGGCCACAGATGCCTTTTCGACGTGATGTTGCAAATGAGGAATTCGAAGGCCGGCGCTTTCGGTTTTCAGCTAGCGCCGGGGAGATGCCCACAGGTCTGACTGCAAATATAACGTTCTTTTGTTCGATGTCCTTGAGACAGGGGCCATGGCGAGGAAGCAATGATTGATATGAATAGTTTTGGATGCGCAATAGTGACGTGGGCGATGAGGCCGGACGTTCCCAAATACATGTAACTTCACAACACTGGAATTACGGGCTGGGGCACAGTGGATTTTGCAGGCTGCATAACGCACAGACTCAATTGAAAGTTCGTATGTTTTGTGAGTAAATATTCAGGCGTTTTTATAACAGGATGAGGGAATGATGAATGGATGCATGGGCAGGTGATTTGATACAGGGTTTGCCATGTACAGGGCTTGTTGGAATCTATCCGCCTCCCCTGCGCTATGTGATGCAGGGCTGCCATAGTGGGACCATCGTCTATCTGGCCTTGTTGAGCCCTCCCTGTCTCGACGCGCCTTCAGACACTTGTGTCCATGCACGTTAACATTCCCATCTGATGGAATCTGTTCTGACAGACGCATGCACAGGTACACTCGTTTGTGATGGTGTTTACACCTCGATATAGATAGTTATGAGTCGCAAGTGGTTTCGGGGTGGTGATGATCCTTTGGAGTGGGCTAGCATGCATATGACTGTGGATTTAGTGTGATCATTGAAGTGAGTTGTTCGAATGTAGTTCTGATGGCCATTCTGTTCTTTTTCTTTTCTTTTGGTTGACAGGTATCTCCTCCCCTTTTGCCACTGCCATCTGTATGCCACTCCTGCAGATGGCGTTTACTCCCGACACCTGCTGCTTAGTGTTAATCAGTGGAGCAGCATTACGATCTTATGGGACGATCGCCAATGGGCCACATGCCCTTACGCAGTACTAGTGGCTCGGAGCAACATTTCGGCCTTTCAGCTGGACTAGTGCCTCCCCATTGGGACGGCCCTGCGGGTCTGTGCGCTTCCATGTTGCCTTTTCGTACGTGAATGTGGCTCTGTGTACCATGATGGAACAGGGCGTCACACAAGTAGTAGCTGGTCATTCCTTGCGGATGCAGCCCACAATGGTGATATGTGTTTTGGAGTTCATGGACTAATGGCTGTATGGGCTTGGTGATTTAGTTGTGCATTAAATTTCTATTCTGATATGGGCCGTGTAGCGTTCTTCTTTGCGAGTGATGTGGCATATTCCTATTTGGGGAGCGATGTATTGTGAGGAGATCTGCATTGGGTTCCAGCTTCGGAGTTTAGTCGCGTGGTACTGTGCTGGGCGCGTTTGCCTACGGAGGCCAGTGAGGTCAGGGATGGGGGCTGCCAATGTGACTGTTTGCATGTTGTCATGCTCAGGGGCGGGGGAATGGGTTTTGTGTAACAGATGCCGGTCAGCCAGGTGGACTGGTGGAATGTTGTGATTTTCGGAATATTGCTGATCACAGGTGCCTGTGTTTGCGTGCGTTTCGGGGGGGGGACTGTGGTCATGTCCATTGGAATGGCTTCTGTATTCGTGCCATCTGTGCCCTGCAGCTCCCATTGGCCCCTCTTGTGTTTCTTTTGTTCGTTGGCATGCATGGGTGACTTGTACATTTCACTGGTTGCATTGTGACTTCATTGCACCTACGGGGAGTTGTACTTTGTGGGCAGGGAGCGGTGTACAGGCACTCAGTGGGGCCGTTTACGGTTGATTCGCGATGCCGTACTTCTCACCATGGCGGATTGGTGCTTTCCGCCATGCTTGATGGCATTAGGTACATGTCCGCTAGGGTCGGAATTCGCGTACCCTTGCGCCATGGTGGTATTTACGGTTTGGCATGGCGCGCGCGCGCGTACTTGGTGCAGTTAGCGTTGGCGTTCACTACGGTGTCGCTAATGGCTTCGTACTTTGCGGTGACAGGTCATAGTCGCACCGAGCGGTATTCGATGGCGGTATTGCATTTCCGCCATCGTTTTTCGGATTCAGCCAGGGTCGTAATGAGGGCCAATATATGGACTGGGCTTTTTGATACACTTTATTTACTGGTTGCCCAGGTGGGGGGATCCTCACACAGAACTGTTTCTTTGGTAGGGACAAAGTATTCTGAAATTTGTTTAACCCAACATGTCTTCCCTCTTATGTCTATTGTTGATTCACTTTACTATTTGATTTGTATGCCATTGTGACTGTCAGCAGTTGGTGCATTTTAATGGAATCAAGAGTTAACCATGGTACCACATAGATATTGTACATATTTATCACTATAGTATTGCCTGAGCACAAAGTGTGTTATTATGTGCGTATATAACTTGAACCTTATTTATAGAAAGAACTGTGTTATCACTAACATAGTGCGTGGAAATTCCTTTGTGGAGCTTGGGGACTATACTGTACTTAAGAGCCAGCCCGCATCACCTCCTGAGAGCTTAAGACTTCTTTGTGTGTCCATTGCTACTGCTTAGAGAATCTTGGCTGTGCTGCTCTGTGCTTCTACTCTGCCATATAGAGGGAAGGAATACAGATAATACCCCTCCAGTCTTTACAGGGTATACACAACGTCTGCCACAAATGAGTCTGCTCCCGCCGGAGCAGGCACATTGCTAGATTCTACGGGCGGCATGTATAAAGTTTGTTTGTTTTTCTGTGCATTCCCGGGCATGGTTTAAATATTTATGCAGAATATCTGTGTATATAAGGCCGCTTTATCATGCGCCAGTAAATCAGGTCTGTTTAGAACATCCTTTATTTCCGAGTGGATCCGAATGGTGACAACCTTCCGTTTATTCTAATCCGCAAGGGGTGTAGGGGTCCTCAGACTTTCTAACTGCCGCTGTTCCACCAAATACATCTTATGGGCGTTCTTTATCACTGCCACCCACGCAAGGTGGTGATTAGTGCTAGGACTATGCCTACGAGATATCCTATGAATCCGCCAGCCTGGGAGACCAGTTTTCTTTTGGCCTATAGCGATATCTGCCTAGTGACCAGTTTCTTGATGACCGTCTTCTTCTTTTTCAACACACTTACTTGACAGTGTGTTAGGGGGACGACTCCCTTTCAAGTGTTCTGGGCAATCTCTGAAATAGCAGCCACAAGATTGTAAGAGGCCATGGCTAGAAAGGCCTTGCATTGTTGATGGATGGCATACACAAGCATTTTTAGCAGTGCAATGTTTCTCCGTATGTTTGTCGACATGGTGAAAGCACATCCGGCTACTGTTGAGGTGTTACGATTAATGTTGTTTTTCGATGTCTTTTTTTAGGAGTATAAACAGCGGATAGCCCCAGCTGGACTATATTTGTTTTTAAAACAACCAGGAGATATCCGTAGGGCTTACTGCGTCTTGAAAAGCCTCCATAAAAAAAATCATTTCGGACGGATACATCTCGTGAGCTATCACTTCTACTTGTTGTTTATCCCAGGTTTTTTAAATAATATTATACAACTAGTGTTTAGCTTTGTAGATCAGTTGCTCTTGCCCTTGTTGAACAAGTTCTGCATGATATAACAAATGCTTCGATTTCACTGTTGAGAATATTGAGTAAAGGCTGTTTGTACCTCAGCGCTCTGGCCCCGCTTGGTCATCAAATCGTCCATGAGGATCATATTCATCATGCTCAGCATCAGTAAAGGATTTGTCATTGAAATTGTCGAGCATACCCTTTACAAAATGAAAATGCTTAAACTGTTGTTGCAAGGTGGTATAAAGAAGTTGCCAGCAGCTGTACAACCAATCAATATTTTTGGGGACTGAACTCATCACAGTGTGAGTGTTTTCTAGAAGTTTTCTGACAATGTAAGTCTTGCTCCAGCTGGAAGGCCATACCAGCACATATTCAAACAGATGTTTTAGCCTGGTATCCATAACTCCAAATACTTCGGGGTTAACAAACCATGTACAGATATCTATGTGCAACCTCCCCAGCATGGTTTAACTCACTGCAGGGGTCAGCCTTTCAAACTTCTGGGGCTGCTAAAGAAAATGCTGCTGTACCTGTACATCTATATTCAGTGTTTAAGCACTACATGGCAACCTAGAATTGAAATGCATGGCCTTCTCTATCTTACCTAGAATAAAAACATGTTACCGTTTTGTATATTTTCTTCAACAATATACCTCTTAAAGGCTGTATAATCCCCCATCCATTGTGTATCACACATGACATACCTTTAGATGCTGTAATGAATCATGTGAAATATGGTGGTCCCATACCTGACCCCTGCAAGCCAATGCTTCACACTTAAAAACTGTAAGTGCCACCATCACAGCCGGTAGCGCTGGTTTTTGAGTGTCAAGGTCATAACCTACAGCGTTCCATGATTGTTGTCTTGATAATATCAGTGCCCAAGATGCATGACCCCTTGTGATAATTAAACAATGGCCATCGTTGTGGGTCCCTGGGTTAGGTGTCCATTTGTCAAGACATTCCCAAGACATCTGTTCATGAGGTCCATTAAAGAATCAGAAAAGCCACTCTCTGTTGTGTAGGGGTCCGCTTGATCCCATCAACAATTGCTCATGGCCACAATCATGAAATGCCCCCGTTGCTGTATCTGAAGAACAATTGAACAGTGTTGGGGCCCAAACCACTTCATCAGCCCTTGCTGGGGGCCATAATCAAGCAATGCCCCATTGCTGCATGTGAAGAACAACTCCCGTGCATAGGGGTCCCCATGATTCCATTGAACCTTGATGGAGGTAAAAATCTAACCACGCCTGTTGATGACTCTAAATAACATGCAATCCAATCCTCAGGCCCTAAAATAACTGGAGTGTGTTGAAACTGATGCACAAATATCCATAAATCGATCGGCTGCTGGCTGCCGGGGTCCACAGTCCATTTCCCAGGGTCAGCCAGCTGCTCCATCCAGCTGTGGAATACACGGTTGCTCTAAATAAAAACTAAAATCCCACCATTCATGACATGTCAAAATTGGAAGTTCACAAAGCCCCTGCATTTTGGGGCATGTTTGTATTGTGCGAGACACGGCAGGAGTTATAACTGTAATTTAAAAAGGCTATCACAGCACATCACACTTATATCTCACAATTAACAGATAAAGTGCTATGCACGCCCTTGGACCCCCTAGCACCCCCATTGAAGCTTCCACATGCAAAAGATGAGTCCTAACACTCTGAACTTCCCTTGCACGCACAAGCTAGACACAACAGTTTTTCACTGTCTAAGTCATGTAATTTGTACCACTTAGCGAGAACGAAATAAACGAATGTACTTTGTAACACCTACTTGGAAATACAAAATGAGTCCACTAGACCAATTAGACAAGAACTAAAACTTGAATTGGTACAGCCATTGGAACTTGAAAGAAACAGGCTTTTACACATCGCCAATCACCTCTTCAAAATATTCAATAACAATATTCCAGCCGTCGCAATACATAACATCTTAAATAACATATCAAGTCCAATATAACATGCTAGCACTTGACCCATTAAAAATGTCAACATTTCAAGCGGTTTGTGCGAAAGAATCTCGGTTACACCTCTTCAACAATATCTTGACAAAAAAGTATCCCAATATGCATGGCCTACCAAAATTGGGACTTTACAAAACCCTGCATCTGTCATACATAGCAAATCCCCAAGGGTGTCAAATCGGATCACAATCAGTCTATGATGAATGTATGTATTTATTTTTGCATTTCTAACGTGCACTAAACCCTATCAAGGCACTGTTACAAAGCATGTTACACACAGAGCATACCGGTAGCAACATACACAAGAGGCAGTTCACTGGTCCACTTTATACAAATCGCCATGTTTGTAGGGCTCTCCTGAAGGCCCAGTAAGATTGTTCAGCTCGGAGGGCTGGCGGCAGAGAGTTCCACTGTTTCACTGTGAGCGTAGGGAAATTTGAACCTCTGGCTTTTGTCAGTTTGAATTTCAGTTGTAGGAGCTGGTGTGCGTAGGCAGATCTGGTTGGTCTTGAGGATTGTACTTTCTAAAAGCTCTCTGCAAGGTACGGGGCACAATGTTGGTGCAGCATCTGTGAGTGATTGAGAGGGTTTTTAACAAGTTCCGTTCCCATATTGGTACCAGTGAACATTTCTTCTTGCGGTGGAGATGTGCTCTATTTGGAGACATTTGCTGCCATGGTAAGGTGATGACAAAGGATTGTGTGGTCAACCAGATCAGAAGCTGCTGAGAGATCAAGGAGTAGAAGCGGGGCTGGCTTCCCCAATTCCCTCATCTCATCAAGTGATTTTTTTAAGTCTAACAAGGCCGATTTAGTTCCATGACAATCTAGAATATCCCATTCTTTATGCTAGTCAAAAAGCATTTCCCTGAGAAAATAACTATTCAGTGATCGAATTGGAAGCCTTAGCAATAAAGTGGGCCATTTTACATCTTAAATACTACTTATTAGGCTAAAATTTTAAACTGATCACCAGGCACTTCCCCCTAACATGGATCAGTCAAAGTAAAGAGTCTAACCCGAGAGTTATGCAGTGGTTCTTGGACCTGCAACCGTATTGCTTCTCAGTGGAACATTGGAAGGGCTGAGAACAAGGGAACATAGATTTCCTTTCAAGGTTCCGCAGTGAAGCATTCAGTCCAAACCGCATAGGGGAAGGGTCTGTGAGAAACCTGATGGTATTCTCACACCTACACCCCCAGGATCCTCCTTTCAGGTGGCCAGGGAAGGGCTATCCCATTTGGATCCCAAACCTGGGGGTGGACAAGCGTGGGAGGGTCACCTGAGTGGTGGGTCGTGGGGGATTGGGAGGAGACTGTCTAAAGGCAAGACATGTTATTCCCCCTTTTACCATTGTACATCAAAACCCTCTCCCTCAGCTTTTAATGGATATTTCCAATCCCATTCAATCTCCCCCTCCCCATTTCCAACATGTACTGGGATGAAGAAGAGGCGATCGAGAGCAGAGAATATTACCCATAGACATAACAGTGAGGAGCAGAGAACCACCTACCACATTGCACCACTAGGCTGTCCCAATAATAGAATCAGACACGGTCAGGCTGTTTACCTTAACCATTCACACCTGACTCTACTTGACCCTCAGTTACTGTGAGCCTGATTGGCTGCATGCCTGCATGAATGCCCTTCTGAGCGATTGGTTGCCTGAGTGTGACCCAGAAGAGTGAATGAGAGACCAAACAGTATATCTGGGGACCTCTCACTGATGGAAATTGTTCAGAAGTTGAAGTTGATACTTCATGGTTACAAGCGAGGACCTGGATAGGAGAACTCTTCCCGAGCTACGAGGGACCATGGTGCACCAGCTAACCTTTGCTGAAGTGCCCTAGAAGTCAGTCCTTGAAAGGCTGCTGACCAGAGACGGGAACCACTGCTGAATCACGAAGCGAAGCACCCAGACATTGAAGGCCATCACCGTAGACGATGAACCTCGTCGACCGGAGCCGCAACGTCCCTTGCTTAAGAACCATAGAATCAAGGACTCCCTTGCTCAGCATCGACAACCGCTTTGTCCTGCTGGAGAAAGTCAAGGCCTCCGATGACCGAGGAGAATCCGCCAGTGGGTTTCCTGCCACCCAAAGACCACAGAGATGCCGGCGACCTGACACCCTTGCTGGACCAAAGTTCTTCATTAACTCTTTGCTGCAACAAACTATCCTCGTCGAGGTGCAACGCACTTCTCTGCTTGCAGGACGTTTTCGAACGATCGTCAACAAGCACCGCAGGAACCAAAGCTGCTGCCTCCACAACAGTTTTCACCTTTTTCTTCACCGAAACTCGAAGATGCGTGGCTTCTGCCTTAAAGGGAGTGCACTCAAGAAAGGTCCGTCGACCACTCATCGAAGAGCTCTATGAAGCCAGGTACTTTGGGGTCATGGAACCTTTTAGAAAGGAATCAAAACTATATTGAGCATAATTGTACTGGGCTTGTCAAATATGCTTTATTTATAGGTTGCACATGTGGGGGGATCCTCACACAGAACTGTCTCCTATTTGTGGGATAGACTGTTCTGCTATTGCTCTATTTAACTTGCTTTCTTTCTGTGGTCTATCGTTGATTCATTTTATAATCTGATTCGTATGCTATTTGGAACTGCTAGCAATGATGCATTTCAAAGGAATCGATAGTTAAGAGTGGTACCACATAGCTCTGTTTATATTTCCCATTATAATATTGCCAGAGTACAAAGCATGTTATTGTGATTGTGTATATAACTTTGAACCTTACTTATGTAAAGACTGTATTTTCAACAGGGGGTTTCAGCCTAAGTAACCCACTGTGCCTTAGAGAGGCTTAGCTTCTTCTCCCTGAGGAGGCTCAACAAGGCCGAAACACATGTGTGTGGTTGTTGATGGTACCCGTAACATAGTGTGTGGACATTCCTGTGTGGGTGATTGGGCACTACACTGTACTTAAGAACCAGCGCGAATCACCTCCTGAGAGCTAAGCCTTGATTGCTCGCCACGTTTTACCACTTAGAGAATCTTGGCTGGGGTACTCTGTGCTTCGACTCTTCCATATAGAGAGCAGGAGTGCAGATACCCCCTCCAGTCTTTACAAGAGTACCATCAGCATCCCAAGACACGTTTTTTGGCCTAGTTGGGCCTCCTCACTGAGGTGAACTTGAGCCTCTCTGAGACACAGTGAGCAAGGGTCCAAGTCTGGATTACCCTGGGTTGCCCCAAATTTTACAAATTAAATAAGGGTGTGGGAGCACCTCTACTCAGATCGAACATGGGTCAAATACCATGTTCTATGGAATGTCTCCCACTCAGGAGGGTCTACAACCACGTTAGCTCACTGCACCCTTCACAGAGGGGAAGTATCCATTTGCATACCAATTTTTGTCCCACCCACAAGGACATTCCATCACTGAAATGCTAGGCAATTCTCCTCTGAACATGAGTACAATCAGCAACACCAGAACTGTGTTTCTGCCTTGTTGCGCCTCCTTAGTGAGGTGAAGCTGAGCCTCTCTAAGGCACAGTGAGCAAGGGTCCACGTCTGGATTACACTGGGTTAGAGTGAAACCCCAAGTTTTACAAATTAAACAAGGGTGTGAGAGCCCCTCTACTGAGAACAAACATGTGTCAAATACCCTGTTCTATGGATTTTCTTACACTCAGCAGGGTCTACAGCAACATTTTAGCTCTCTGCACCCTTCACAGAGGAGAAATAGCCATTTGCATATTAGTCTTTGTCCCACCCACAAGGCAGTCCAGCACTGAAAATGCTAAGCAATTTTGCTCTGAACAAGAGTGTCATCAGCAACCCCAGACACGTGTTTCGGCCGTGTTGGGTCACCTTAGTGAGGTGAAGCTGAGCCTCTCTAAGGCATAGTAAGCAAGTGGTCCACGTCTGGATAACTCTGGGTTATTTAGGGTGAAACCCCAAGTTTTACAAATTAAACAAGAGTCTGGGAGCCCCTCTACTGATAACGAATTTGTGTCAAATACCGATTTCTATGGAATTTATCCCACACAGTAGGGTCTAAAACCACATTTTAGCCTACTGCACCCTTCACAGAGGAGAAACATACATTTGCATATCAGTCTTTGTCCCACACCCAAGGGCAGTCCAGCACGGAAATGCTAGGCAATTCTCCGCTGAACAAGAGTAGCATCTGCAACTGCATTGTTTAATTGACAACATTCATCAGTGTAAAACAGTCTTCGGGCCTCTATGAACAATACTCAGATTCTCAAGCCCAAAACAATATTGCATCACAGGCTTTCACATGGCATCAACAAGCGCATTGCTAATGCCATATGCATACATCACAACCTTTAAAGAGTACACCCTCATATTTGTTCTTAAGTGTGCTCTATTTCATCACAAATAAAATGGTAAAACACTCGACAATGTTTTGCCACCCAAAGCGGCTCAGCATTGGCATTAATAACAACATTGTTTGTAGATCAAGCCCTGCATGAACAATTACATGGACCAAAATGCATTGGGGCACCCTGTACCAGTAGGCGGTGCCATCTTTATAAAAACCTTCAAAGCCTAAGAATATCCAGACAGATTCTTCAGGGGTTGAAACCATCGTCATGCACAGCCCTGGCCAGCTTTGTTTAAGGAAAGGGTCACCAGGTGTTATAAATACATACACATTTACTTACAAAAGTCGGAACCAATCAGGCTTTTCGGATTGCGGGTATCCCACAATCTCAACTGCATTCCAAGCAGCCAATCCCCCCTCCGTCGCCTCCCTTCCCCTCGTGTCTCTTGTCCCTTCCCACTTCTCAGCCCCACTTACCTCATTTGGTCGTGCGTGGCGGCACGATTTCCTGCTTCTGGAAATGGAAGAGTCCTAAAACTCTGAACTTCCCTTGCATGCACAAGCTAGACACAACATTTTTCACTGTCTAAGTCATGTAATTTGTACCACTTAGCGAGAACAAAATAAACGAATGTACTTTGTAACACCTACTTGGAAATACAAAATGAGTCCACTAGACCAATTAGACAAGAACTAAAACATTAATTGGTACAGCCGTTGGAACTTGACAGAAACTGGCTTTTACACAGTGCTGTGTGTCACCCCTCCTGTGAGCATGGTAGCTCCCAGGATGGGTGTAAAGGTGACATGGTGCTAACCATGTGACCAACCTAATAAATACGATGAGCAGCTTCCGGCTCAGGAGTCGATACGAAACTGACTCTGGTGTCGTTCCTTTGAGTGCACCCTGCTGGTGCAGCACCGCGTGGGGTAGGCCCAGGGATGGGACCCTCCACGAGGTCGGCGCCCCTGCTGGGCAACGCTGCCCTCTCTGGTGTGATCATGGCTGAATGCGGCAACACCGGCCTGGGTGCCCCCTGAGCCACGTGGGTTGCTCTGGTGCTCCGGAGCGAGCAGGGTGATCCCCACTCACTGGTCCACTGCGTGAGCGCAGCACATATGGTCTATGTCGGGTGCACCTGGCACACTCAGAGGCCAGCCTGGTGATCCGAGGCTGGCCTACAACAATGGTGACGAAGGTGTCTGGACCCCGTGGGTATGCGGGCTGCTGGAGGCCAGTCTTCTGGTTTTGGAGCGGAGTCAGCCGCTCTGTGGGTGGCCCAGGTCCCCATGTCCTCTCGTGGCACGGGCTGCCTGATGCCTGCAGGATAGCATGCGGCGGTGGCCGCAAGAAGAAGGGGAGGTAGGTGAGCTGCTCCTCCCCCACCTGCAGGCTGCGCAACATGAAGCGGGCGGGCACGCGCGGCATCAGCCGCAGATGAAGCTTCGAAGCCGCGCTGGCCGTGTGGGCTGCTGCCCCTCCCCTACCGAGAGGAGGAAGATGCGGCCTCCGCCGCAACGGGGAAAATGCGGGACATCGCCAATGGTGGGGAAGAGAGGTGCGCCCCCCCAGAAGAATTGGGGCAGCATCCACCGCGTGGAAAGGAGGGTGGGTCTGTGCCCCTCCCCCATGAGGAGGAAGGCTGCATTGCGGCATCGCTGCAGCGGGCGCAACAGGAACAATGGAGATGGGCGTGGCCCAAGCCAACCGGGCCCGCGGCGGTGTGTAGAAAAGAAGGAAACGGAGGCCTGCACCGCCTGAGAAAGAACAAAGGTTTTGGACTTACAGACATCGACGGCCCTTAGAAACATCAATTGAGGGAACAACCCCTTTAGAGTTAGGGCCAATTACGCATTACACCAACCCAACAATGTTAAAGGTTTTCAAATTCTTTCTTTGAGTCTGTGTCTCTCTTGATACCATGCCTGTCTCACAGTTCCTATTATTTGAAATAACCCCATACCCATTTCATACACTTAAAGCAGATTAGGCTTAAATAAATGCACAAGATCACACTTTGCTTTGGGTAAACAGCGAAACCAGGATTTTAACACAGCAAAAAGGTCCCAGTTCATTATCGGTTTCTCCATATGGGAGATGATGACAGCCGCAATCAAGAAAAGGATTTAAACAATTGCATTGTTTAAACACAGGTGTGGGAGCCTCTTCATTGAGAATGAAATTGGGTCAAATACCTTGTTTATGGAATGTCTCCCACTCAGGAGGGTCTACAACCACTTTTTACCTCACTGCACACTTCACAGAGGAGAAAAATCAATTTGCATATTAGTCTTTGTGCCCCCCACAAAGGCATCCCAGCACCGAAATGCTAGGTAATTCTCTTCTGAACAAGAGTACCATCAGCAACCCAAGACACGTGTTTCGGCTTTGTTAGGCAACTTCAGTGTGGTGTAGCTGAGCCTCTCAAAGGCACAATGAGCAAGTGGTCCATGTCTGGATTAGCCTGGGTTACTTAGAGTCAAACCCCAAGAAAAAAAAATTAAACAACGGTGTGAAAGCCCCTTTACAGAGAACGAACATGGGCCAAAATCCTTGTTCTATGATATTTCTCCCACTGAGAATGGTCTATAACCAAGTTTGAGCTCACTGCACCATTCACAGAGGAGAAATTTCCATTTGCATATCAGTCTTTGTCCCACCCACAAGGGCAGTCCAGCACGGAAATGCTAGGAAATTCTCCTCTGCACAAGAGTACCATCAACAACCACACACACGTGTTTCGGCCTTGTTGAGCCTCCTCAGGGAGATGACGCTAAGCCTCTCTAAGGCACAGTGAGCAAGGGGTCCACGTCTAGATTGCCCTGGGTTACTTAGGTTGAAACCCCAAGTTTTACAAATTAACCAAGGGTGTGCGAGCCCCTCTACTGAGATCGAACATGGGTCCAATACCCTGTTCTATGGAATTTCGCACACTCAGGAGGGTCTAGAAGCACTTTTGAGTTTACTGCACCCTTCACAGGGGAGAACTATCCATTTGTATATCAGTCTTTTTCCCACCCACAAGGGTAGTCCAGCACTGACATTCTAGGCAATTTTCCTCTGAACAAGAGTGTGAGGCTGGAAATGCATTGGAGGGAAAGGGCCTCCCTGACCATGTTCTGTGGTCCTTTTTCATGTGGGTTCTGTATTGTTTTCAGACCAGGAGTCCATGTGGGACTCCTGGCAGTGCAGCTCTTCCTCTTTTTGGTTTGGTGTACAGACCCTTGGGATACCCTTATGGCACCCATGGTTGGGGGTACAACCCTGTACCCCTAGTGTATGTTTTTGGGCACCTGTGTGTGGTCCACAGAGCAGGGTATGGGCTGATGGCAGCTCCATGCTGAATTTGACAGGTGCTCTGAGTATCCTCCATTTTGGGATATCCAGGGCCTGCCATTAAAATCAGTTGATTCCTGATAGGACACAAGAGGGCCCCTGGGGCCTCTTGCTTTATATTGCCTGTTACCTTGTTTTCCCAAAGTCCTGGGAAGCCCTGACTCTCCCCCCTGACTGCCTGTTGGGTGGACGTTCCATATATGGTATTGTGGAGAAGTCCAGGCCAGACTGGCTGGAGCCTTCCCAGTGACTGTATGTTGTGGGTACACCCTTGGGGAGGGACCTTGGTGAATGGAGTGTGTGACCAATATGCACTTCATGTTATGGGTATCTGGTTTCTGGTATGTAACACAATGAATGAGACAGCCCTGACCGAAACTGGTATGAATGCAGTGTGGAGTGCTGAATGGCCGGGTACTTGTCCCAATACACATTCCTTGTTGTAAGTGTCTGGAGGGAGGAGAATGGCTTGAATTTACTGTGAGCCTGATTGGCTGCCTGCCTGCATGAATGCCCTTCTGAGTGATTGGTTGCCTGAGTGTGACCCAGCAGAGTGAATGAGAGACCAAACAGTATATCTGCGGACCTCTCACTGATGGAAATTGTTCAGAGGTTGAAGTTGATACTTGATGGTTAACCTTGAAGCCCACTGGAAGAAGTCAAATTTCTGCTGCTGTCCTTTGCTAATCTGAAAGCTGCGTGACTGTAAATGAACTGATCCAAGCAAGGACCTGGCTAGGGGACCTCTTCCCGAGCTTCGAGGGACCATTGTGCACCAGATAACCTTTGCTGAAGAACCCTGGAAGTCAGTCCTCGAAAGGTTACCGACCGGAGACGAGGACCACCGCGGAATCACGAAGCGAAGCACCTGGACATTGAAGGCCATCACCGTCAACGATGAAACTCGTCGACTGGAGCCACAACGCGCCCTTGCCTAAGAACCATAGAAACAAGGACTCCCTTGCTCAGCATCGACAACCGCTTTGTCCTGCCAGAGAAAGTCAAGGCTACCGATGACCGAGGAGAATCTGTTGGTGGGTTTCCCGCCACTCAAAGACCACAGAGATGCCGGCGACCTGACACCCTTGCTGGGCCAAAGTTCTTCATTAACTCTTTGCGGCAACAAACTATCGTCGGCGTGGTGCACCGCACTTCTCAGCTTGCAGGACGTTTTCGAACGATCGTCAACGAGCACCGCAAGAACCAAAGCTGCTGCCTCAACGACAGTGTTCACATTTTTCTTCACCGAATCTTGAAGATGCGTGGCTCTTGCCTTAAAGGGAGTGCACTCAAGAAGGGTCCGTCGACGACTCATCGAAGATCTCTATGAAACCAGGTACTTTGGGGTCGTGGAACCTTTTAGAAAGACATCGAGACTATATTGCGCATAATTGGACTGGGCTTGTCAAATACGCTTTATTTACAGGTTGCCCAGGTGGGGGGATCCTCACACATAACTGTCTCATGGTAGTGGGATAGACTGTTCTGCCATTGCTCTATTTAACTTGCTTTCTTTCTGTGGTCTATCGTTGATTCATCGTATAATCTGTTTTGTATGCTATTTGGAACTAATAGCAATGATGCATTTCAAAGGAATCAATAGTTATGAGTGGTACCACATAGATCTGTATGTATCTGCTATTATACTATTGCCAGAGTACAAAGCATGTTATTGTGATTGTGTTTATAACTTTGTACCTTATTTATGTAAAGACTGTATTTTCAACACGGGGTTCCAGCCTAAGTAACCCACTGTGCCTTAGAGAGGCTTAGCTTCTTCTCCCTGAGAAGGCTCAACAAGGCCGAAACAAATGTGTGTGGTTGTTGATGGTACTCATAACATAGTGTGTTGACATTCCTGTGTGGGTGCTTGGGCACTACACTGTATTTAAGAACCAGCCCGAATCACCTCCTGAGAGCTAAGCCTTGATTGCTCACCACATTTTACCACTTAGAGAATCTTGGCTGGGGTACTCTGTGCTTTGGCTCTGCCATATAGAGAGCAGGAGTGCAAATACACCCTCCAGTCTTTACAAAGAGTACCATCAGCAACCCAAGACACGTGTTTTGGCCTTATTGGGCCTCCTCACTGAGGTGAACTTGAGCCTCTCTGAGACACAGTGAGCAAGGGTCCAAGTCTGGATTACCCTGGGTTGCCCCAAATTTTACAAATTAACTAAGGGTGTGGGAGCACCTCTACTCAGATCGAACATGGGTCAAATACCATGTTCTATGGAATGTCTCCCACTCAGGAGGGTCTACACCACGTTAGCTCACTGCACCCTTCACAGAAGGGAAGTATCCATTTGCAAACTAATTTTTGTCCCACCCACAAGGACATTCCAGCACTGAAATGCTAGGCAATTCTCCTCTGAATAAGAGTAGAATCAGCAACTCCAGAACTGTGTTTCTGCCTTGTTGGGCCTCCTTAGTGAGGTGAAGCTGAGCCTCTCTAAGGCATAGTGAGCAAGGAGTCCACGTCTGGATTACACTGGGTTAGTTAGGGTGAAACCCCAAGTTTCACAAATGAAACAAGGGTGTGGGAGCCCCTCTACTAAGACCGAACATGGGTAAAATACCCTGTTCTATGTATTTTCTTACACTCAGCAGTGTCTACAATAACATTTTAGCTCACTGCACCCTTCACAGAGCAGAAATATCCATTTGCATATTAGTCTTTGTCCCACCAACAAGGCAGTCCATCACCAAAAATGCTAGGCAATTCTCCTCTTAACAAGAGTACCATCAGCAACCCCAGACACGTGTTTTGGCCTTGTTGGGTCTCCTCAGTGAGGTGAAGCTGACCCTCTCTAAGGCATAGTGTGCAAGTTGTCCACATATGGATTACCCTGGGTTACTTAGGGTGAACCCCCAAGTTTTACAAATAAAACAAGGGCGTGGGAGCCCCTCTACTGAGAATAAACATGGGTCAAATACCCTCTTCTATGTAATTTCTCCCACTAAGGAGGGTCTACAACCATGTTTAGCACACTCCACCCTTTACAGAGGAGAAATAACCATTTGCATACCAGTTTTTGTCCCACCCACAAGGGCATTCCTGCACTGAAATGCCAGGCACTTCTCCTCTGAAAAAGAGCACAATCAGCAACTCCAGAACCGTGATTTTGCCTTGTTGGGCCTCCTTAGTGAGGTGACGATGAGCCTCTCTAAGGCACAGAGTTGCAAGGGGTCCACGTCTGGATTACACTAGGTTAGTTAGGGTGAAACCCCAAGTTTTACAAATTAAACAAGGGTGTGGGAGCCCCTCTACTGAGATCGAACATGAGTCAAATACCCTGTTCTATGGATTTTATTACAGTCAGCAGGGTCTACAACCACATTTTAGCTCTCTGCACCCTTCACAGAGGAGAAATAGCAATTTGCATATTAGTCTTTGTCCCATCCACAAGGCAGTCCAGCACCGAAAATGCTAAGCAATTTTGCTCTGAACAAGAGTTTCATCAGCAACCCCAGACACGTGTTTCGGCCTTGTTGGTTCTCCTTAGTGAGGTGAAGCTGAGCCTCTCTAAGGCATAGTGAGCAAGTGGTCCACGTCTGGATTACCTTGGGTTACTTAGGGTGAAACCCCACGTTTTTCAAATTAAACAAGGGTGTGGGAGCCCCTCTACTGTGAACGAACATGTGTCAAATACCATATTCCATGGAATTTCTCCCACTAAGTACGGTCTAAAACCATGTTTTAGCACACTCCACCCTTTACAGAGGAGACATAACCATTTGCATACCAGTTTTTGTCCCACCCACAAGGGCATTACAGCACTGAAATGCTAAGCAATTCTCTTCTGAACAAGAGTACAATCAGCAACTCTAGAACTGTGTTTCTGCCTTGTTGGACCTCCTTAGTGCGGTGAAGCTGAGCCTCTCTAAGGCACAGTGAGCAAGGGGTCCAAGTCTGCATTACACTGGGTTAGTTAGAGTGAAACCCCAAGTTTTACAAATTAAACAAGGGTGTGAGAGCCCCTCTACTGAGAACAAACATGGGTCAAATACCCTGTTCTATGGATTTTCTTTACACTCAGCAGGATCCATAGCCACATTTTGGCTCTCTGCACCCTTCACAGAGGAGAAATAGCCATTTCATATTAGTCTTTGTCCCACCAACAAGGCAGTTCAGCACCGCAAATGCTAAGCAATTTTGCTCTGAACAAGAGTGTCATCAGCAACCCCAGACACCTGTTTTGGCCTTGTTGGGTCTCCTTAATGAGGTGAAGCTGAGCCTCCCTAAGGCATAGTGAGCAAGTGGACAATGTCTGGATAACCCTGGGTTATTTAGGGTGAAACCCCAAGTTTTACAAATTAAACAAGGATGTGGGAACCCCTCTACTTGAACGAACATGTGTCAAATACCATTTTCTATCGAGTTTTGCCCACTCAGTAGGGTCTAAAACCACGTTTTAGCCTACTGCACCCTTCTCAGATGAGAAACTTAACATTTGCATATCAGTCTTTGTCCCACCTACAAAGGCAGTCCAGCACGGAAATGCTAGGCAATTCTCCTCTGAACAAGAGTACCATCCGCAACTGCATTGTTTAATTGACAACATTCATCAGTGTAAAACAGTCTTTGGTCCTCTATGAACAATACTCAGATTCTCAAGCCCAAAAAATATTGCATCACAGGCTTTCACATGGCATCAACAAGCACATAGCTAATGCCATATGCATACATCACAACCTTCAGAGAAAACACCCCCATATTTGTTCTTAAGTGTGCTCTATTTCATCACAAATAAAATGGTGAAACACTTGGCAATGTTTTGCCACCGAAAGCGGCTCAGCATTGGCATTAATAACAACATTGTTTGTAGATCAAGCCCTGCATGAACAATTACAAAAACCAAAATGCATTGGGGCACCCTGTCCCAGAAGGCGGTGCCATCTTTATAAAAACCTTCAAAGCCTAAAAAAGATTCTTCCGGGGTTGAACCATCGTCATGCACAGCCCTGGCCAGCTTTGTTTAAGGAAAAGGTCACCAGGTGTTATAAATACATACAAGTATACTTACAAAAGTCAGAACCAATCAGGTTGCTTGGATTGCGGATATCCCACAATATCAGCCGCATTCCAAGCAGCCAATCCCACCTCCGTTGCCTCCCTTCCCCTCGTGTTTCTGGTCCCTTCCCACTTAACAGCCCCACTTACCTAATTCGGTCGTGGATGGCGGCACCCCCACCGCTGCTGCTGCAGCTCTGTGTCCTTGCTGGCCACCATGGAAATGGAAGAGGAGCCGGTATAGAGCCTCGCCTTCCAGATCCATGACTGCCATCTTAGTTAAGTATTTTGTTTAAATGCACTCCTATTTATTCAAACAAAATACATTGCTGTCCTAAAACGGGTTTATGGATTCAAAAGCCAGTTTGCTAATTGCAATAATACCCGATCCGGCGGTGGTAAAGGCGTCAGGGCCTATCGTCAGGGCCTATCGTTAAGGCACAACTTGGGCCTCGGGCCATTACCACCTGATTGGGTATTATTGATGTAGTAATGTCTGTCTGTGGAAGTGAATAAGATATTCACTTTTTTTGTGTTTTTGAATGTGTTGGTGATATGTGGATTGGTGGGGGGTCACCTAATGCAGAGCAAATAGAGATGCTGTGTGGCAACCTGTTGACAGGTGTATTGCAGATTGATGTAGTTACAGACTCCATTATCAACAAAAAAGTCTATGCAAATAGGACAGCATACTCGTCCTTAGTACTTAAGAGGTTAAAGGTTAACCCTCTCCATTACACGTGGCCGCAAAGAAAGTCATTATAATTGTCAGGAAGCCAGCCAATGAAGCAAGCAAGCATTAATCACATGTGAACAAATGCCTGGAAAGTTGACATTCCTTGTAACACGAATGTTTTCCTTGTTAAAGTCTTTTTGTCCTGCTCCAAAGCACAACGTTTAACAAAGGTGCGTATTTTGTTGATTGCCACTTGTCAGCAAACAATAACGCACTTGACTTCACGTAGACTTCTTTAAACGCTCCTTTTTTAAATCAAACTCACAATGAGGAAAGCTTGAGTCTGTTGTCCAGAATTGAAACCAGTGACCTGCCTGTGCCACACTATTCCATGCGACAGGTACATCAACCCACTGAGTTACTTTACAAGCACATGGTTGCACTTGGTACCGGTCTTTGCTTCCCACCATGAAGAAAACTATGATTCCAAAAATGAGAGTTTACAATATGCTGTACCTTATCATAAGCTATTTTCACTTTGTTTAATGTTTACAGCTGGGACATGCATCATTTGCAATAGCGGTTACAATCAATTATTTGCATGGTATATATACATATATATACATATATATATATATATATATACAGGAAGGGGAAAATATTCCATTTAAATCGTAAATGAAATTCAGCATGAAATTATAATGGCAAATTAATACTGCTCATTTAGTGTGCCTTGTGCGTTTGTACGTATGAAAGGCTTCATGTGCCTGCATTCTATGTTAGGATAGTTACTTTCGAAAATTGCAGACTCGTTATCACCCAATATGAGGAATAGATGATGAGTAACAGAGGAGGCAGGCATGAAAGAACATGGGCTGTAGTCCCATGGCCCTTTCACTGCATTACATTCTAAGAATAGTCTGCAGAGTGCAGGCGTTTCAATCAGCAGCAGCTCAGCACAGGGATGTAGCCGACATCATTAGCATCATTAGTCGCGAATGTGGTATCATGGAAAAGAGCTTGAGTTACGTTGCGAGGAAAGCACGAGAGCAGTAGAAAATGTAGTCAATAATGCATAAAGCCATGGAAGCAGCTTTAATAGGCTGCGTTCGTTCAAGTTTTATCGATTTAAGCGCTATAGGGAAATGCAGCTTTATTGGCGAGGCCAAGATTGCTTTCACGTATAGATGGGACGAGTTTGTTCATATCTTGTACCACCAGAGAACAGTTTACAGATCAGCCAAGTTTCGATAAATATCTTCTCTACTGAAGCCAGATGGAGTGAGTAACTGAGGGGGTCATTATGGTACGATAATGCCTGTGCCAAGGTATTGCCCAAGGAGAAGCCAGGGGCAATACATTTGGGAAGGGCATTATCTCAAGCAATCGTCACCTCTTCTGAGGTCTATAAGGCCTGTTTAATGGTAAACGATTGACTGCGCTCGGAATGGTCTAAGAGGACGTCAATAATCACTGCCATTTATGTGCTATTTGGTCTTTTGTAATTGTGGTGGTTTGTGTAGAGTTCGAACCCAATAACTGAGATCAAATCACTTGAAGCAGAAATTAAATAGGTTTCCTGCCACACACAATAACGAAACACATAGGGTGCAGTAGAACTACAGGATGAGATGAAACGTGTTTTAAGCGTCTGCATTAACCAATACATTCAAGTTCACACTTGATCGAATAAGTTCGACACTAGTTTGAAACCTTGGTCAGAACGTCTCACCCCTATAACCTTCCGTGGTTGATACACTGAGTAGCAGGACAGTGACTATTCGAGGGCTTGCATCGGATCTGCATGCAGTGCTCTATACATTCCTCGATTATTGTGATTAACAATGCAGGATTGCACTTTGGTACGCCTATTGGTTCAATGACCGTGTTTCTACTAGGTGGAGATGTAATGACTACTTCTAGGTTCCGTGAAAAGGATGTGCAGTTTAGAAACCTGCTTTGTGGGGCTTGCACAAACATTGTGTGAGCCCGTGGCCGCATCTTGTTTTACTAGGCTGAAATGTTGAAAGCTGAGTTTTTTTTACGGTATCCTTGTGTGCTTATTTTAAAAAAATATATATGATTGAATGTGTTTGCCATGGTGCAAGCACAAATTGGCTCCGTGCAAGTAGGCGTTTGTGTTATATCCCACAGGCTGCAGCAATGCTTTACAATACGTGCGAAGAGGCAGCATATGCATGGCACCTGTACATTCACCGAGGGAGGTGGAGACAGCTGGTCATGTCAGAGGTGCCACAGTGGAACTTAGAAACATTGCTCCTAAGTCACCAGGCAAGCTAGCATGCCTGCACGGCTGCTTTCGTTCATGTGTGTGAGACTTCCAAATGTCTATGTCATGCTCGAGGAAAGTGAAGAGCTGGGGCAGCACAGGTACCTTTCGGTTAATTCTACAGGAAGAAGGTCCTCACACAGTTAAAATGAAGACCTAAAATGAATGTAGTATCTTTACACGTTGTAGGGAATTTGTTTGGATGTTTTTTGTCTTGTCTTCTCAGTTTCTTTCCTGTGGTGGTACTCAATGAAAGTATTCGCTTTAATAAACCTAAAGTGAAGGGTATCCATTGCTGAGACGCCCGGTGCTACTCATCTGTGCAGTGGCCTTTCGTATATTCCAAACTGTATTACTGAACATTATCTTGAATTGAGTATAGCAAAAGAGTTTGGTCAGTCAGGAAATTAGAGCAGGAACATGAGTTCTTAATGATCTCTTTTGCACCCACAGTGGGTAGTTGCTGACTCCATTAAGCCTCCACATAGCTAGGAGCCAGATCATGCCAAACCCATTTTAAGGGGTTTCATCTCCCTGGGAATATACATAGATGGATCCTCTTTTAAAAAAGATTTGATTGTTTAATCAGCTGTCCCTGTGGCCACCCGATCCACTGCCCAAGATGCAGGCATGGGATTTTGTCACAGTAGCATGGACCAGTAGGATATGAGTGTTTTACACAGATTTTTAAAATTGATCTTCTGCTTAATGTGGAGCAAATGCAGGTTTCTGAGGCATGAGGTGAAGCCGTCTATGATGTTGAGCCCCAATTTCATGTATGCATCCTCACTTTGAACCAGTTGCAAGTGTTCACTGCTTTTCTGGTACTTCCACCTACAGCCAAATGAAATTGTCTACACAGGGCACCAGTGCTCCCACATCACCTGAATGTTACAACTGAAGTGGGAACTGTTTTTCAGTCAGCTTCTCTCAGAAATGTACCTGTCTTGAACGTTTTTGATCTGTTGAGTGAAAAATAATCTGGAGTCAAAGATAATGCATGGCGTTCTCAGGGACTGGATCAAACAAATGATACCTCATGGCATTGTAAATTGATACCACATTGGCCATGCTATAAAACAATTAACTGCTTATTAAGTATAGTTTCCAGCACCTAAAACAGTTTACAAACCTTGTACAGTGATCATGCCATGCTATCTTCTGTTTTTGATGTGCACATTAAGAGCAGAATGGGCAGGGGATCAACTAAGTTGGTCGTCAAGCCTGGGAATAATTGAGTCAAGTGGTGGGATAATATCAAAGTTCATTAAATGTAATGGTACAATTTCTGAGACACTTAAAAACAACACTTGACTGCATATACAATACATTTACTCCCAAAGGAATGTATCTCTTTGTTCAAAGGAACTTGAGGGTAGGTATATCTACATCTAAAAATAAAAATACAAATATTTATAGAAAACACCCACATGCATTTGATATGCAGATGTTTGAACGGATCTATGCGATTACTGCGAGAAATTGTGAATCTGAAAACATTGAATTCCAAAATCACGTCACGCAGTGATCACCTAGCTCACTTCCCCGGCATCCCGCACCCTCCTACCCTTTCCCCCTACTTACCTTTTCAGATTTTTTGCTCAGTAAGCTCACATTCAGCATTTTTTGTTGTTGTCATTTTGGAGCAAAACCGTTTGAACAGAGGAAGGCACTGAGAAAAAGGATCACAAGTATTAAACATAATGTGGTGGACACGACCCATCAAACTAGGGCAATTCAAAATGTATGACAAAGATATAAAAACTGGGTGGATAGCATCAACATCTGCTGCTTCAACGTGATGGCAAAAATATGTTAGAAATTGGGACGGAGAAAAAGAGACCAACGTTTGCACAGTTATTCATGCTTTAGAAAAAAATCAGGTGGAGTCACAAACTAACCCTATTATGGAACATGACTGGTTGAACTATTTTGGGGAATTGTTTGCAAGAAATACACCTGAAGTAGTAGAGCTGGAGAATAAAACTGAGAATGACTGGACACTTAATTGTGAGTATGAGGATATACTGCTTATCAAAACCTAAACCTCTGTTCGATCTCCTGGACTCTATAGGTATCTCCTACACTAATTACGCTGATAACACCCAAATTATCCTTCCCCACTCAAGAAACTACTGTGAAGACTCGGATACCCTCAACTCGGCCTACCTGACCATATAGGCTTGGTTGTCTTTCACTGGCTCTGCCTTAATGATTAAAACAGCAAAATCCTCCTTGTAGGCATCCAGTGGTGCTAATAAATCTCAACCCCCAATACGCCTCCTTTGCAATCAATGGTATTTCGATCGTGGTCTCTTCTTTAGTTAAAACACTGGGAGTCTATCTGGATGCCTCACTCTCCCAATCTCGCCAAGTGAACGCCATTGCCTCCTCTGCTGCCCACACTATGAAATTGATCAATGCATGCAGACCTTTCTTATCCCCCAACAGCTTCCTCACCATGGCCTGAGACATCAATGGTAAAAGATTAGACTACTGTAACGCGCTCTTCGTGGGCACGTCTAAGAGGAACATTCAATAGATGCAGGTAATCCAAAACAACGCTCTGCGAGCAGCCCTAACATCCCCAGATCAGAACATATCTGACGCCAGAAGAAATGTACACTGGCTCCCCATACGTGAATGAATTATTTTCAAGACATTATCCATCACTCAGAAATGCCTCTCAAACTCTGCCCCCCAGTACTTGTCACAGAAAATTGTGACAGCCCATTCTACGAGACCGACCAGAACAGCCTATGCTCACAGGCTCATTCTAATGTTACAGCGCCTTGATGCCTTTGAGTTTAGTGTGCTTAAAAAAGGGAAACATAAAATAGTAAATAAATAAAAATAAAAATGCCATTGAACCACAAGCCGCTGGCCCTAATAACGTGTCTAATAGATTGTTTAAACTGGCACCAGCACACTGGGCATCTATACTTTAATTTTATTGAATCAGGTCATGAATAAATCCATGACCCCCCTTCATAGAAAAACTCATATGCGGTCCCTATATTTAATCATGGAATTAAATCTGATACTAGAAATTATTGGCTAATAACAAACATGGATGTCGATAGCAAAATATTTGCTAGAAAAGTGGGCAATCAGCTCTAGATGGCTTAAGAAATACCAGACTGGTTTCCATAAAAACATTGGAACCTCACTCGATAGCTTCATAATAAATTGTATGCAAGAAACTGCGTGGGGTGAAAAATCAAAACCAATTTATATTGTGCCCAAAAGATATGTCCTCCGTATTCGATCTAGTTAACAAGGATTTGCTGGGAACATGGGTTTGAACATACACGCCATGCTCAATCAAGCAGGACAACTCTCTAAAAATATTCATACGCATAGCGGGTTGAGGCAGGGGTGTGTTCTAGCCCCTTGACTCTTCAATCTATATGTGACAGAAATTACCGATTATCTTCGGAGTGTGGCATTTATTCCACCGAAGCTAGCTGCATTTAAATTTATTTGGTTGGCATATGCAGCTGATTTTCGCCTATTGGCACACACATTGTCTTACATCGCTTAATTAATTGCTTTTGTGTATTTATCAAGGATAATCCCCAAAAGATAAATCCTGTAAATACAAAAATATTGCAACAAAAAAAGAGTACTGGGTTTGCATGATTTATTGACAATACAAGACTTGAAATCATACATAATTTAATTTCTTTGGGCTTTCCAACAACGGCTAAATCTAATAAAGCCTAACTTGACTACATCACAGCGCCATAATGTTTAGCTGCTCAAATGGGAAAGGTTGATATGAAATATGGTAAGTTCTCCCTTATTCCCTTAATTAAATTCTATGACAGAAAGGTAGTGCACAAATGAATTGCTGATGTTGATATTATGCAACCGTGTGTTACGGAAACATTTGATTATTTTGAAAACTGGATATGGCGTAAAATATTAAACTTGCGTAATTGTGTTCTCACAGTGGTAATCCGTTATGCATTGAATGTTGTAGCCCTTGGAGCTCGGGGAATATGGAAGCAACTGCAAGTTTTTGGAGCCCTCTAGGTACTCCCCTTTTATTGACTTCCCAGCTAAGCCCATAGAACATAAAGGTAATCAAGTAAAGGGTTGCATCTCAAAATGTATGGATAGACTACTGGATTTGGAGGTCTCATGTGAAATGCGTGTGGAGTGAAATTGGCTGCAAATCGTAAAGACTGGATTGATGTGGCCCCTGCCCATGTGGCCTGTGAGCCCCCCACCTCCCTACATACACACACGGACACAGTGTTTCTGGTGCGGGCTCCCCGGTCGCTCTGCGGCCGTTGGGAATGCCCTGTTTATTTATATGGCACGCAACGGAGTGAGACATCACTCTGATGCGTGCGCGCACCCTTAAAGGGGCAGCGCCACACTCCTCCTTTTGCATAACAACAAACACATGAAAAAGAAGCACTGGCTACCACACATCACTGCACACTATACCAACATGTCCCCGTAAGCCTCTTTAATGACACCTGCCCTGGGTCCCAGGTTGGCGCCCATCTCCGTGGCCTCCGGGATATGACAACAGTTCAATTAGTTCATGACATAGTCAGTAAGACGGGCAGGTTTCCCTCGCCCTGTCCTCAGGGAGTACCTTCTGCCAGTCTCTCTGGTCGGTGTTCCTTTGCCATGCTCCTCACGGGTCAGAGATCCCGACAGAAATGAGGACCCACCGCCCTCATCAGGCACCTCCTCCATGTCCATGTCTGCCATTGTCTCTCCCCTGGACTCGCCCAGTTTTTTAAAGAAGCTGGCATTCCGGGTGCAGTCGCCATGCCGTTGGATGCAGTGACCATTGACCCCTTTACTGCCACCACGTCTAGCGGTGCTGGCTCATAGGTGAGTGAGAGCTTTCCTTGGGGGTGTCAATTTCTCACCAGGACCTCATCCCGTGGACCAGTCTTGGCGGTCTTAGACCCCTCCGGGCTTTCTCCAGATAAGTCCGTGCCCTTCTCTCTTCTTCCACCTGCTCATTATCAATGACAGCGGGCTCCCGCTCCACCACTTCTGGCAGACTGTCCCCCAGACAGCACTGAAACATGGCCTTCGCTGGCACCACCCCTGTGGAAGTATGCGGGGTGGTCCGGCATCCTCACAGGAATACATACCGTGCCCTCTGCAGGCACTCGCTTTTGCCCTGAGCAATGTGGGGCACCTTGTTCAGCGTGCGCATCATCCGCTCTGCTTCACTGTTTGCAGAGGGCCATAGTGGGGTGACTTTCCTGTGGTGTAAGCCATATCCTTTCATGAGGTCCGCAAAGCTCTTGCCCTGAAATGGTGCTCCGTTGACTGAGCACAACACTGTGGGAAGTCCGTGGGTGGCAAAGATTTTCTCCTGTGCTACCACCACCTTCTCAAAAGCAACAGTCTCTACGAACTCCACTTCCAGATACCGGGACCACTCATCGACCACCAACAGAAAGTGTGTGCCCCTGGTCGTGGACCCGAAGTAACGTGCACCACCTCCCAAGGCTTTGTCCCTCTAGGCATGGTTTCGATGGTTGGCTGGTGACGCTGCCTGGCACCACACACATGAGGCCACAAACTCTTCCACTCTCCTTTCCAGCTCCGGGAACCAAACTTTCTGCCAGAGATGGGCCTTTGTGTTTGGTGCTCCTGGTGTTTCAGGGCGATGATCTGCTGCACCATGGCTTGTGGGACTTCTATCCAGTCCCCTCTCAGAAGCAGGCCAGAATCCGAGAACGCCAGCTCCTCGCGCACCCTCTACAGCTGGCCCAGGGTTATCTTCGCCTGTTGTGTCCTTCGGGCCAGGGTCTCCATTACAGTCCTCCATACCTGTGCCCCATGGATGCCTTCAGGATCCCGAAGCATTCGTCTGCCTGCAAGGCCTGCTCCAGTTCTTCCACTGGCACTGAGTTGGGTGTTGCTGCTTCGACTACCAGTCGGATGTGTTTGTCCGCCTCATCCGTGCACCTGGACTGTGGGTAGTCCCCCCTCGGGTGCCTGGAGAGGTAGTCCGCAGCATTATTACTGCCTGGTTGGTATACCAGCGACATGCCGTACTCCAGAAGCGCTAGCATCCAGCGTTCTATCCTCATCGGTGGTTTGGAGGAAGAACCTGCAAGGATGTGGAGCAGGGTCTTGTGGTCGGTGGCCACTGTCACCGGCCTTCCCAGCACATATAGTCTGAAGTGCCTGCAGCCCCACAGCACCGCCAGCACCTCTCTTCGATTTGAGAGTACCGCTGTTCAGTGTCGGACAGCGCCTTGCTGCCATATGCTATAGGCCGGACTTCCTGATCGCCCCCCACTTGGGTGAGAACCGCTCCGAGACTATAGGGGCTGGCATCGACAATGATCTCCATCTCTAGGGCCGGGTCAAAGAATGCCACGGTGTCCTTGGCAGTGAGGGCACCCTTGATGTCATTGAAGGCAGCCTGTTCCAGTGGCCCCCACTGACAAGTGACGTCCATTCTCGTGAGTGTCCGCAACGGGTCAGACCGCGAGGCCAGGTTTCTGATAAAGCAGCCACAGTATGTGACCATCCCTAGGAAGCTCCTTACTTCAGCCACATTCTCCGGTGGCCTGGCATCCTGGATGTCCTTCACTTTTCGCAGGTCACCGTCACCCCACCTGCCTTGAAAAGAAAGCCGAAGAACTCAATGGTGGTCTTGAGAAACTTGCACTTGTCACGATCCAGAGTGAGATCCAGGGATCGTAGGCATTCAAATGTCTTCGCTAGCTGGGCCAGGTGCTCCACCTGGGACCTGGCGAATACCAGAATATTGTCACTGATATTGAGTACTCCTTCCAGGTCTGCGAGGGCCCCTCTGAAGATGTTTTGGAATACCTCGGCAGCTGACGACACTGCAAAACTGAGCCTCTTGTATCTGTACAGCCCTGATGGGTGGTAAAGGTGGTGATGTATCTTGACACTGGATGGAGCAACACCTGATGGTACTAGGCCCGCAGGTCTAACTTGGAGAAGAACCTGGCACCCTGTAGCTTGGTTATAATGTCATCGACGGTGGGTGGCAGGTGCCTTTCCCCCTTTATCGCCTTGTTGGGCAGGCGCATGTCCACGCATATCCTGACTGAATCAGGCTGCTTTGGCTTCTGGGCAATCAGGATTGGGGAAACCCGAGGAGTGGGGCATTCCACCTTCTCGATTATGTCCAGTCTGACCAGGTCGTCTAAATCCTGATCCACCAGGTCTCTTAGGTGGAATGGCACCCGCTGATGTTTCAATGCCACAGGTTGGATGGAGTCGTCGATGTGTAGCCGGACAGGGTCTCCGACCATTTGCACGATGCCCTCGAACAGGGGTGAGCGATTGTCCAGCAGGATCTGGATGTCCTCTACGTACACCAAGTACACAAAAGTCATGATATATAGGGCCTCTGCCACTACACAGCTCAGTAGGGTGTTGCTGCTCACTGATGGGACATAAAACCTTGCACGGATCTTCGCCCCACCATGCCTCACATCTGCAATGAACGCCCCATCAAGCGGGATCGGCTGCACCCCTCCAAAAGTGAACATTCAAGCCATAGGTATGCACAGACCCGGCGGGGATAGCATGGCATCATAATGTTCGCTGGCCATTATGTTTACAGAAGCACCAGTGTCCACAAGCATCAGAACAGAGTGCTCGTTGACCAGTACATTGCATCGGGGCTGCCGCCTGGAATTTGAGTGCAACACCCCCACACTCGACACAAAGAACACATTTTCTTCTTCCTCCTATTCTTCCTCACCTTCTGGGCCATTGCCGTCATCACCTTGGTCCACCTGGGCCACATTTGAGCGCTCTTGGCGGAAGAAACCAGCCCGGACTAGGCCTCTTGGAATGATCGTCAGTGTTGGGGCCTTGCACATGCAGGCATAATGATCAGCGACACCACAGCAGCCACACGATTTTCCGATGGCTGGGCATTCTGCGGGATGTGGAAGGCCAAACCTGCACTTCATGCACGAGTTGACCGACGTCTGTCCCGTGTCTTGTTGGTTGCCATCCGGGTGTCTACCTCCTCTGCCTCTGCCAATAGCACAGGTGTCCTCCACCTTGTTGGGGCGCACTCCAGCCTCCATGCGGGACGCCCGTAGCTCCGACACCTCGTGACACCTTCCCAGCTCCAGGATGCAAAGGAGCGTAATGCCGGGTTCCCTCAATATTTGACGGCTCAGCTCGCCAGAAACGCACCCTTGGATGAGCTAGTTCCTGATCATCGTCTCTGGGTCATTCCAGGCACAGGGGACTGCAAGCCTGCGCAGCCTCCCATAAAAGGTGTCCAAAGTCTCATCATCCTTTTGGCATTCCGCGCCCATGAGGAAACGTTCGTAATCGGCATTTGCCATGGGGAGAAAGTAGTTGTGGAGCGTGACAGAAACACCTCATGCAGGGTCGGACTGGCCCTTTCGGTCTTTCGGCCCGTGGCCGAACGACTTTGAGGTCCCCTGGGGCCGGATTTCTGGCAGCCACCTCTGGGCCGTTTTTTTTGTTGTATTTTTGTTTAAAAAAATGTCTTTTTTTTTTTTTTATTGGCAGGCCGGGCCAGCGGCCCTGGGCCCGGCCTAGTGTGTGTGCACCGAGCCGCGTCGCGAGTATTCGCGGCCAAGTCAGATGGGGGGTGAGGGGGTGAGCCGCCTGTGAGCCGCCTGGGCTGGGCAAGCCAGTCAGTGAGGCAGGGCATGGCAAGGACAGGGAGCCAGGAGAGGGAGGCGCTGCGCGCCAGCAGCACTATCTGATTGAGTCTGCCCAGCCTCTGCACAATCATCAAAGCAAGGTAACACTAGGTGTTACCTTGCTTTGATGATTGCATCTGCATCATGCATGCATCATAATTTATGATGCATGCAGATGCAGATGCATGTGCAAATTCATTCACGGTGTTGTGGGGCCTGGGCCACCCCCAGGCCGGCGGGCGTGCCGCCAGTGCCACTGCAGGGGGCCGGTGCGGTGCGCCTGCCGTGTGTGTGCTATCTGTGGGAGGGAGGCAGACTGAAGCAATTGCAAAGACACACCAAAGCAATTGTAACACCTGCCTCCCTCTCCTCCGAGTTCTCCTGACCCTGGCGGTGCAGCCTGCCTGCAGGGCTGAGGGCTCCGCTGAGCTGGGGCCGGCACACTGTAAGAACACAGTGATACATTTTACACTTGCTTTCAACTTTGCAGGAAGTAAGTAACACTTCTTTGCAAAGTTGAAAGCAACTGTCTTCAACTTGTGCCTGGGGGCTGGGCTGCCCACCCAATTTGCCGCCAAATCGCCAATGTATGCTGCTGGCCTGCTGCTATATGAGCCCCCAGTGCAAGCACACACCGTCACCAGTGGACCAGGCTCGAGACCGACAGTGCCAGTGCCCACAGGAGGACCACAAGGCAGCACTGACAGCGGCCAGCAGACAGTGGAGTGCCCAGTGCCAGTGCCGGCCACAGCCCACAGACAGCAGCCAACAGCCAGCCAGTCAGGTAAGGAGTGGAGTGGGTGTTGGGACTGTGCAACGTAAACATTAGGGCAGAGGAAAAACATGCATAACAAGTGCATGTGTGTCTCAGCCGCAAACACTCTCCCTTTTCAGGGGCTTTCCCTGCCATGCCATGTGAGTGTGCCTAGGGTGGGAGTGCAGGTCTGCTGTGCCAGTGATGCGCACACGCCCTCCTGCTGCACTGAGTGCACGGGCTCCCCTCCCCGCTCAAGTGTCGGAGGCAGAGGGCTGAGTTGCCCAACCAGGATCCCCTCCCGCTGCCAGCATCTAATCGCTCCCCTCTCTCCCCTCAATATAAAGCGCCGCCTTCAGCGGTTCATGGAACTGCTCAGGTGAGAGGCACTGCCAGTGTTGCCAATTTAGCGACTTTCTCGCTATATTTAGCGAGAAAGCACGCACCCCTAGCGACCTTTTATGGAAAAAACGGTTAGCGAGAAATCTAGCTACTTTTTTTCCATTGGTTTGGAGACTTACACTTTTTTCTATTGGAAAAAAGTAGCTAGATTTATCGCTAACCGTGGGAGTAATAGTTTTGATCATTGTTTCTAAATACATATTCTTGCATCACATGTCATCAAATACTCCCGCTTGCGTACTATTCAAAAAGTCTGTTAAGCACTGCTGGAACTGCTGCTCTGCTTCATGTCAGGGGCAAGGTGCGTTAGCAGAGCTGCAGTCCCAGTACGCAAACAGAAGAGAAAGCTTTAGGTCAGAATTAATGTACACTGGCATAGCTGCTTCTGTGGGCCACCCGACTGAGCCATCACTGGGTGTTGCAGGCCAGCAATGAAGTTCAATAGTGGAGGTGTCTGTGCAAAAATGCTAAAAATGTTGGTGATATGCAAGTGGCCTGCGTTCTTACACTTTACACTGCACACATTTGGATGAGTTATATTGTGTGTTGTTCCTTGTTGCACAATTCCACACATTGATCATAAAGATGGATTTTCGGACATGTCATTGTATCAGTTTATTCTTGTAGCCCATGGGCCCTAGGACTCTATAAATACCACATACAAAGAGGACGTGGGGAAGGAGGGCGCCTGTGCACTGTGGCTAATGCCAAGCAGCTGTACCCCTGGATGGGGTTGTTCAGGGCTGTTGTGTAGTGAAACATCAATCCCGTCTGATAGCCGATGCATATGAACACTGCCTTGCGCACTTGATATCACCCATAATGCACATGGCAAATTATGCAGCATGCGCAGTGATCAAAACCTTACCCTAACATCCCCAACCTATCCATAACCTCTCCCTAAACCTCATTCCAGTATCCTTATGCCCCCTCCTATCCAACCATTGTCACCCTACCCTAACCCTCCTTCCCTGCTGGGGTTGCGGAGCCCTGTATAAGCATTGACTTGCAGCAGGTCCCAAAACCGCAGTGGGGGGGGTTGGTTCATGCCACTCCTGTGCCTCGGAGCTGTGGGCGGACCCTGTCACAGAACTGTATGCAAAGTAATGTTATTTTATGAGTTGTGTTGTAATGTAACAGACACATGAACCCTCCATACGTAGCATTTTCTGACCTCTCCCTAAACCTCATTCCGGTTTCCCTACCCCCTCCCCTCCTATCCAACCATCGTCACCCTAACCCTCCTTCCCTGCTGGGGTTGCGGAGCCCTGTATAAGCATTGACTTGCAGCAGGTCCCAAAACCGCAGTGGGGGTGGTTGGTTCATGCCACTCCTGCGCCTCGGAGCTGTGGACGGACCCTGTCACAGAACTGTATGAAAAGTAATGTTATTTTATGAGTTGTGTTGTAATGTAACAGACACATTAACCCTCCATACGATGCATTTTCTGACCTCTCCCTAAACCTCATTCCAGTTTCCCTACCCCCCCCCCCCTCCTATCCAACCATTGTCACCCTAACCCTCCTTCCCTGCTGGGGTTGCGGAGCCCTGTATATGCATTGACTTGCAGCAGGTCCCAAAACCGCAGTGGGGGTGGTTGGTTCACGCCACTCCTGCGCCTCGGAGCTGTGGACGGACCCTGTCACAGAACTGTATGCAAAGTAATGTTATTTTATGAGTTGTGTTGTAATGTAACAGACACATGAACCCTCAATATGTAGCATTTTCTGTAAAAGTTATGAATTGATGCGATTCACGGATGATGGTTTGAGGGCCACTTTTTTGGAGGTGAGGGGTGGGCCAGTTTTTTGAGGCGAGGGGTGGGCCACTTTTTTGAGGCGAGGGGTGGGCCACTTTTTTGTTGTTGTCCGGGCCTATTTCTTGTCCCAGTCCGACCCTGACCTCATGTACCGTGGGCCTAGCGCAGTACAAAAGGGTAGCCACCTTGCTGTCATCATTGGTATCCATGGTCTCCCGGAAATACATTTCTAGTCTGTCCATCCACATCTTCCACCTGGGCCCCAGGCTGGAAGGTGCACCTGAGATATCAAACTCAGGCATTGACTGCAGGGCTCCCGGTGGTCTCAGTAGTGGTCTTGGTGGTAGTGCTGGTGGTGGCTATTGGGCCACGGCTGCAGGAGCTTGCTGTTGGTCCGCAGGTTGGCCGGCATTCATTATGGAGAGCACACAGGCACCCCAGATGAAATGGATGAGGCTGCAACTCACACCACCTCACCTTTCAGTGTGGGCCACCTCTCCTTCCCCTTCCAGTAGACACAGGCAGGCCAATGATGTTTCACTGGCACCAAATGTTCAAGAAAGCATCCATGGACATATAAGCCCCAGCAGTCACCATGCCCCAAACTAGCAGGAGCAGATGCAGGTCATGTCAGAAGTCCCAAAAATTGATCAGAATGGGCCCAGGGTGCACACCCAGCAGCAGGCCTCCCCTGGCTCCACACCCAATACTCGACAAAAAAACATTGAAAATGCTTAAAAATTCACCTCAAAAAGCACATCCTGCGCAGAATATAGCTGTCTGACACACTCGGTTCCAAAAATTAGGCCTGGAGGTCTCACCGTCACTTCATAACAAAGTCGCAAGCTTCCAAAGCCAGGATTCTAAAATGTCCGCCGACCGCGTGGATTATTTCCCTCTCCGCGGCATGTTTCAAATGGTGTTCTTTATGTCAGGCACATCAAAGAAATCACTGCACAAATTCACTGCCGTGCTCGGGTCATCATCCAAATTCGTTGCCACTGTTGCCACTACCCATGTGGCCCGTGAGCCCCCCACCTCCGTACACACACACACAGACACAGTGTTTCTGGTGCGGGCTCCCCGGTCGCTCTGCGGCCGTTGGGAACGCCCCGTTTATTTATATGGCACGCGACGGAGTGAGACGTCACTCCGTCGCATGTGCGCGCCCTTAAAGGGGCAGCGCCACAATTGAAACCTGTGCAACCATTCGTAAATATAGTTTATATGTTCAACTGAAGGAAAAACATATAAAGTTGAAGTTTTGACACCTTGCTTTAAGAAGTTCTGAACGCACAATGGTGTGGTAACTTCATGAGGTTTAGATTTAACTTACTGCGAACCAGGCAACTACTGTGTCTATGTAACCAGCTTCCCAAAGAGTTGGCCTACTGTCGTTTTTGCAATAATATAAATGAAATAGCACTTGGTGGCGCCGGTCTTGCACTTCACATTATGCACTTCAAACAACTGGTATATAGAATGGTTTTTATAGATGTGGAACATGTATGGCAATGCAAGTTGTATGCAAAACAGGTATCTATTAGCTCATCTGTAATTGGGAAAGTTAAACTTTTAAATTGATTCAGACGATTTTTAAGGCAATGTTTTATCATCTGTATTATACAATGTATTTTTGTAAATACTTGTAATTATTGCATTATATGTTATCATTGTAAAATGGTAATACTTTGTCTATTTAAACCAAATACAATACAAAAAAAATCTTACCTCAACATCAGTGGGCATATTATAGTCACCAAAGTTGGAGTGAGTAAAAAGTGTATCCAGAAATATGTTTTCCTCAGACTTTGCAGTAAATCGGCATAAACAAGAAAATTGAATAGGTAAAAACCACCATAAAACATTATTAGATAAATACTGATTAAACCCTAGCAAAGTCATAGCTTCTAAAAAAAAACACATTACTCCAGGATAACAATGGAGTCTCAGCGCTCAATAAATGGAAGAATGCTGGTTTATAGTTCTGCCTTTTCAGTAATCACGTTAGGAAGTACTGTCAGGGTTTCTTGTATACAGGGCAGAAGAGCAAAAAGTGGATGAGATCTTCTTTCACTGAATTACAAATCCTACATACTTGCCTACCCTGTGTACCACTCGTCCACTTTGTAGTATCTTCGTTTAACCAGATCCTATTAAGACACACCCTGGAAATTTGTACTCTTGTCAATCATCACCTTTGGCCATGATAGGTAGCCAGAAAGTTGCCCATTGAGCAGTGATGCATGCAATCTTTTAGTAGGCTTCAAAAGCTCACACTGTTCTCTGTCAAGTGTGCATATTACTAGTAAATCAGATTTGACTTTAGTGGCCACTAATCGTAGTTGGATTATTAAAATAATTCACGGAGTTAGCCTCTTTCAAGGAGTTTTTTATGAGGCAATCCACGGGATAATTACTGCATTTTTCTCCATACCCACGATATGAGCCAAGGTTAGAAGAGTTCCAAAAAGAAGGCTTTAGCCATACCCAACATGTCTCATTATTTATGGCACTTTTCTGTAGGCAATGAATTCCATTCCCTAGATGACGACTCGCACATAGTGATCTACCATGCTGTGTTTAAGCTTATATGCAGTTGGTCAAACTTCATAACTGGAGTAGAAGTCTTGAGCTAGGGGACGCTCCCAGGACTGGTCCAAAAGTAGGAAAAAGGTCATCCACAGAACTCAAGGAGTGCACTGCTTGCAGGAAAAAACACAAAATATATTCATACATCATGGCCGGGAAGATGAACTGAACATAGCCAACTTCACATGCTGACTGCGGGCTGAACATTTTATAGCTTCAAACAAAAGAAATGTAACAAAAAAAATTGAACAAAAATATCATCATTAACATTATCATTGGCTGGTCATCACCAGTATCTGAAACAACCCTTTCCATTGCTGAAAAACTACTGGCAGTTACCTTTTCATCACAAAAAAAACAAAAAGAAACCACCCACCCAACATGATCTCACCCCTCTTGGTCAGCAAAATGTAACCAATCCCATCTCGGGGAACAGTTCGATAAAGGGTTAGATTCTCATTGGAACATGATTCCTCAGACAACTGCGGTCTGAACATCCCACTGAGATGGACCAATAAGGAACAAACCAACATGGCACACACCTCATCTCTTCATTTCCCATTCCCACTTGCCTGTGCCTGTGCACTGCTCCGGAGCTGAAGACCTGCTCCCTCATCCATCAGCTGTTTGCACGCCTGAAGGCCATGCCTTTACAATCCTGCACTGATGTAGGAGCCTGATCATGATCTCTCGTGCTACTTTCCCTCTTTTTTTGCTTTTGGAACAAGTGAGAAATTGAAAAAAAAGAAAGCAAATAAGAAAGCACATTTTTAAATTTAAATGCACATTATCATCATCGTTTTCCTTACTGCACACCTGTGTGCTGGCTGCATGTTTCTTTGCACAGTGTCCACCTCTGGTCCTGGGGATACCTGCTGATAGTGTGTCTGCCTCTCCATGCCACCTCACGGCAATTCCAAGATCTCCACCGCCCTTTACCTCGTCATGTGCCATGCCTGAGGCTCTCTCCCATTGGGCACTTCTGCATTGATTACAGCCTATCAGGGACTGTCATGCTTTTGCTGGCCCCCTCAACAAAGTCCCACTTCCTAAGGCTCCTGTCTGCTCCCTGTCCGTGGCCGGTTCGGTGCGTGAGTTCACTTTGGACCCGTCTAATGCACCTTGGGGATGATGCTCTAACTTTCTTCCTGGAACCCTGAACTACCTTGACACAATAACCTCTGCACCCCGACAATATAAAAGAGACCAAGGGCAGTTTAAATACTCAGGGGTTCACCCCTACAACCAGCAGTGGGCACTCACAAACCAAAGAACCTGTGTGTCACTTCAGACTCTCCTCCTACAAACAAGACTATTCAGTCCATGTACCAAATAGGTAATGAGTAAAGGTTTCCAAAAGTAGATGTTAATACATATCATTTTATCAGACACAATCAAAATCTGCAATAAATCTTCAAAGCAACATCCAAAAGCATGATCATAAAACTTACACTGTGTATTACATAGATGTGAACAGCCATAAAACATTTCACATATTCTAAACCAAAAAAACTCCAGTGTGAACTATAAAATATTTAAAAAGCCTACCAGTAGAATATCACCTACTGAAGGTTGAAATTTACCTAAAGTGCAAAAAAGTATGCTGAGTGAACATCGACAATAAAGTGCAAACAAGCGTTGGTGAAATAGCAAAAGGGCCCATATTGTTGGTCTAATGAATAGTTCTGGGTAAAGCAATCCTTTTCTAACAAAAGGTAAGAAACCATAATTAATATTTGTATTTGTTTTATTTGTAGCGCGCTCCCTCAAGCCCGGAGGCATCAGGGCGCAACTTGGATAAGGTTACATAGCAAGCATACATATATTCAAACTATAGGTACAGTGCAAAGTATTCAGTACATACAGCTATATACATCAATTACAGAGTAGAGATTAGCGCAGGCACATTACAGACACATAAGCAGTCAAGGTTTCAGGACTGATTGAAGAGCCAGGCTTTTGTTTTGGCCTTGAAGGCACTGAAGCATTCTTCCGTTCTAATGGTGAGGGGGAGAGCATTCCAAAGCTTGGAAGCTAGGACGGGGAAACATGATCCGCCCGCTTTTTGTAGTTTGAACCTGGGGATAGTTAGACAGTGGGTCTGGGTGGTTCTTTGAGGGCGGGTAGGCGCGTGGCGGGTTAGCCGGCTGCAGAGATACGGGGGGCTTGGTTGGCTAGGCATTTGTGGGTAGGCCTAAAGCTTTCAGTGAGATTCTCTGTTTGACAGGTAGCCAGTGAAGATTGGATCTGGTTTCCGAAATGTGGTGGTTTCGCAGGATATTTAGAGCCGCTCTGATGGCGTTGTTCTGAGAGATTTGCAATTTGTTCAGATTCTCTTGGCTAGTTCCTAGGTAGAGGGCACTACCATAGTAGATTTTGGCCATGATGAGGGTTCTGGCCAGTGTGACCGTGTTTGGCGTGGTCAGAAATGGCCTGCAGGCTGAAATGAGTTTGCAGGCGTCTGCTGAGGCAGATCTGACTGCATTTGTTTGTCGGGATAGGGATAAGGTGGCGTCAAGGTAAACACCTAAGGTTTTCGTGTCTTTCGAGACTTGGATGGTGTTGCCATCGATGATGAACAATTGGTAGCATGGTCCAAGTTTACTAAGACGTTGCGTAGTGCCCAAGATGAGGAGCTCAGTCTTATCATCGTTGAGGCATAGTTGGTGTTGTGACATCCAAGCTTGGATGACTAAGTAGACATCATTGAGGGCCTTGGTGTCAGCCAGGTGGTCTCCAGTGATGGGAATGAGTATCTGGGTGTCGTCAGCGTAATTCGTATAGGAGACACCCAGATAGTCAAGTACATCAAACAAATACAAATACAAATATGTCATTGCAAACACTGCCACTACGTTCAGTGTTAGTAGACCCAACATGTTTCATTATTCAAATCCTTGAAACAAACAGTCTCAGAACTTCTTTAGGGGACCAACGTATTATGAAAGAAATGCACATACAAATATGACTTCCCATACACTTGCCCTGACACACACGACACAAAAAGTCCTCAGTCTGGGGGAGAGAAAGAAGAGAGGCAGCATTTTAGAAATGAATACTAACAACCTGGATGCTAGAGCCACAAGGGCACACCAATCTACCTTTTACAAGCATACCGTACATGCAGTATCCAAGATTCTGAACTTGAATAGGTTTAAGCGTCCTCAAAGTCGACACGCCTCTGGGAAATAACAAAGAGAAGTAGTATGAGTACAGACTTCTACACATCAGCACACACCTAACAGGCTAACAGCGTCCTAATATCAGCACTTATCATCATAAGGCTCATTTGTTTGAACTGAGGGCAAACTTCTACACATCTGTACAAAACACTAGAGCTCACAGCGTCCTAATGTCTGCACTTGTCATCATAAGGCACTTTTGTGCGTGCTGCGCAAATTCCAAATCTCTGTGGGCCTGTTAACCTTCTCTTCGAACCTCTAAAAGATACACAGTGTAGTAAAAAAACTATCAACCCGAACTTATATTTAGGCTGTGTTGTATGAAACTGACAGCGTCAATGCTGATGTGCCACAGGGCAACATTGCCTCGCACCCTTGGGTTTTTTTAATAAACTGTGGTATTTTTTTTTACATAATGCACAGAGATAGCCATCACTTGGCAACGACTTTGAGCAAGATAATACTTAGCAGATAAACTGACATACCTAATGAGAACTGTAGCAAAAAGACACCCGAGAAACGTGGGCGGCACGCTAACGTCACCCATTTTCTACAACTCCTTCAGCCACGTCTCACTGTCAGTCCAAAGGGCCAATGCAATGGTTCCAAGACACGCTGGACCAAATACTGTGCGCTGCAAAAGACCTGAACAGTGCAATATTAAATTAAGATTGTATATTAGATCACGCACTAATCCTATGTGAATACATATAATTCACAAGAGTAACTTTGTACTTCTGCACAAACAGAACAGCTTACGGTCTTTCAGTCATACAGCTTCACCGAAGTCGTCAGCTCACTATGGGGTCAGTCACATGATCAGTCCTACGCACCACTTACGTTCCACTCATGTTTTGAAGACCGCTCTGCGTTTGTTACCATGACAACGAAGTCATGTGTACCTTTGAGCGTTACTCGCCTGTACTAAAAACAGACTACAGTTAACAGCCTTTTCTAAGGTAACAAGCTGAACTTAGTACAATTGATTACGGCGGGATATACTAATATTCAGAATTATAACATAATCTATACTGAAATAAAAGTCTTGAGTCAATTACTGCCTTGCCATGTCTAATAGGAGGCAGCACAGCTGACGATATAGGCGTTTGGTAGACAGGACACCTCGCAACGTGGACTGGCGAATTAGCCAATACAGTTCCCGCCTAATCATGTGCAAAAAGTAAGAGCAACACATCATTATGTAAAGTGTCTTAAGCCGCTATGCACAACCCGCATGCACAGCAAATTCACCAATTCTGCCACTTGTCTTGGCCATTAAGACCAGTCTCCGATGCATTGGTCAAAAAAATCAACCATTGCTCTCGGTTAAACAATCTGTTAGTCACAGTTGCACTACCAGATACGGCAGCAACGTGCAGTAGTACCGTCCATCTCAATGTATCGCTTCCATGTTCCATGGCTAAAGAATGACCAACTAATGGTGAAGTTATGACCTTATTCTTTATACTGCACCTATGCTCACTAATCCTTAGTTGACTCTACGTTCGGTCATACCTATGTAGATTCTCGAACATGGACACCAAATAGCATAGACCACATTAGTCGAATTACAATTCCTAAACTGTGCCTGTGACCATGGTTTCGGCAAACCTATATCTACTTCTGTAGACTGTTGGGTGTCCTGACCCACGTTTGAGCTATCATGCTGCAACATTTGGTGCTGTGGCCTTAGAAAATCCAAGATGGCCAAAAAGCCCACATGTGCGCCAGAATCCAGGAGAACCACGCAGTTTGTGCGTACACCAAAATGGCTGCCTAACTTGCCACCCACCAGCACGAGCATGATGGGCCAGGGTGCCATGAGGGGAATGGGTGCCAAAGGTAAAACAGCAGCGCCTGTTAGCTCAAAAATGCTTTAAAATTACCTTTGGTTTCTCTGAATGCCAGCTCAAAATGCCTATTTTCAAACATTGCAACACATCCAAAAATCTCACTGAACACCAGCGGACATCTGGCAGAATGAAGTATGTGTGCATACAAAATCTGGGAAGATGAAGAGCCCAAAACAATGTTCATAACAAAACTGGCTGAGCTATGCATGTCAGCAGCCTAACTGAAACTGGATTAAAACCACCAAAATAGAAATGTTTAAATTAACTGAGTGACCTACTTTTGAGTGTCACATAGTTTGTAACTGTTAAAATGTGTTAGTTTTGAACTTAGAATCAGCATTCTAGCTGCATATGTAAAAATTGTATTGACTTAAACTGGGGAACAAAAAATGACATGTAGCTAAAAACTGGCTTAAAGAGATTCCAATTCTGCCCGACAGGAGTGGGGCTTGCCCAACAAATGCATACCCAGGCCTGGCTGCATTCTGTTGCTCCTGCCAAAAGGAGGTCACACACTCTCTGATTGAATTACCAGGGGATTGCAAGAAACTAAACAAAGGGCCCAGGCAGATGGTTTATTGGGGTGGTCGTAAATGGCTTCCTTTTGAACAAAGCCCTTCCTTGACTCAGGCAGATGGTTTATAGGGGAGGTCGTAAAGTGGCTTCCTCTTGGCAGGAACGGGGAGGGGCAGCCCCCTCTGAGGACAGGCTGAGCTTAAAGAAAGTGGACAAACTGGTTTCTCAACCATGTGACCTGGGAAGACACACCCCTGTTGGCCAGAATATGATTGTAAGAAAGATGTATAACTCATGGTGCGGACTTGTCAAAATTATCTAAATAATACCATAATTCTTGTGATTTTTCTGCCCACATTTTAAGAGGTTTTAGGACCCGGTGGTATGATCTGGGGGTTTACGAGTGGAAAAGAGGTTGTTACTCTAAATGTATGCAGGTTAAAAATCTGACACTTCCTTATCTAAATGCCCACATGCCTTGCACACAATTGTATAAATTTGGAGAAAAATCCGATATGGGGAAAGCTACTAAAAAGCGCAAAATGTTGCCATTTCTGAATGCAAGCCCCCAGGAAGAGCAGAGTTTGAACAGAGTATACCTCATGTGATATGTGATGGGTGCATGTAATTTTAAACAACTGTGTATCTGTGCAATATGTATTTGGGTCAAATATAGATTTATGTGCAATTTGACAGGGGAGTGTCCTTTCTGCAGGCCATAAAACAGCATCACCATGACTCACATTTCCTTTCCCCTATCAAGGAAGAGAGAAAAGCTTGACCAATGATCAGTTGAGAGAGGGGCTGGCTTAGTGATGCTGCACACACACCCACTTTCAAAAGACATAAAAAGAGCCACTGGAAGCTAGAGACATTCAAATCCAGTTGCTGCGGAGCGTTTTGCCGGACCACACAACATCCAGAAGATACCAGTTCCAGACTGACTCCAGCTACATACTCCAGAACCTAGAACTTATACTTTAGAACCTAAATCAGAGGCCTAAAACCACAAGCTGAGTTCTCTGCAGCAGGCCTCAAATCATTGCAAGCTACTCACAGCCGGGCGAGCTGCTTGAATCCCTTGCCAAAAACTTTTGCCAGGACCAGTGCAGAGATCCAGGAGCTGTGCAGAGACTGCTGTATCCAGACAGACCAGACCAGTGCCAGACCAGACCAGACCGTGCAGAACCGGAGACCCAGAGACCAGATCGCTGTGATGTGCCGCTAGCCTGATTGATCAGATCCGTGACGAGGTCCAGACCTTCCAAAATATATTGTGAGTACTTAGGTCAGATTGTGACAGAAATAAGCTCTTAGTTTAAAATAATCTAGTCCAAACTATTTTAATTTAACCTAAGTAGAACTGCCTCCTAACTGTCACCTGTCATTTGTAAAGCTGCACCACTGTCATTTGTCAATTCTGCAGCTGCAAAGCTGTCACCTATCATTTTGAGTTTACTTTAAATCCGAAAAACGACCTTTACAAAATCGTTCATATCTCTGGAACCGTTTGGGCTACGAACTTGGTTTAACTTTCCTCTGAAAGCTTAGGATCTAAGCTTTCCAACAAGCCTAGACTTCCGACTTCCTACTCCTTATACTTTTTCCGCAATCACGATTCACGCACTCGCGAATTTTACCGCGATTTACGATTTGGTTAAAAATCCAGCCACGTGTAACCATCAGCAGTCATTTCTTTCCTTGCTAACCATTTGTTTGCCTCTTAATCACCATCTCTGAATCAGTGCTAAAGTGAGCCTGAACTCATCCCAAGTATCTCTCACTCACCCTGAACCTCCTAAAGGGAATTAAAAGCATTTCAGCATATTTCTCACTTCATTGCCACCACATTCAAAGCACTTGGGCCTGTGTTTTAAAACTCATACCGGTTTTCTCTATGCTTGCTGGGGGGGAACTGAATTTCGTATTGTATTTGATTGCATTCCTGAGAACTGTGTGCTCCTCTTTCCATCTACTTCCATGACTTACATTGCATAGGGGAGGGGGCTGAATTGCCAGAGAAAAAGAGATTATATTATCTTTTGCTAAAATCATCTCAAGTATTTCTGTACTGACTTTTATTCCTCATTGCTTTTCCCTTGAAATCATAAAAGTATTTTTGCTACTTAATCCATCCTACACCAACTCCTCATTGATTATAAAGAAGTGTGCTAGTGTCAGATTACCCATTGTTGATTAACATTATATTTATAAGGGCGATATCGATTATTAATTTATTATAAAAGCGTGGTATCTATATTTTGTCTTATTTCTCAAATAAACCTTTTAAACTTGCAAAACAGAACTACTTCTTGGCTCAGTGGGGTCAGGGGGATTCTAAGAGAGGGGTGTTATATAGGGGTAGTCATCCAGAACTCATGAACTGGACATAAAGATATATCAATAAGGGTTTCCATTCAGTATCCCAGACTAGGCATTGACTTAGCTGTAGTGTTGAATTGAATCTTCTTACAAGACCTCACGGTAAACTTACAATTGACACAATTGCCACATAATGAGGGTCATTTCACCGGTGATAGGCCCCAAAGTTCAGTGACACTTTTTTGCTCGGAAGATCTAAGTGAGTTCTTGGTCAATAAATCTTTGAGATTGGCCGTTCACTTGTAAGCGCACAGGGAAATTTCCAAAGGGCATTCACCCCCTTGCAGAATGTGACAATTGCTTTTGATAATCTTAGTCACCTCATTGGACTTATGTGTAAAGGTGCTCACAAACACCATACTTGTGTTATGCACGTTCCTAGTTTTATATTCCAAGAGGGCTTCACAGTTGTTGTTGATCGATCTATTCAACGCCCTCTTGATAATCTTTTTGGGGTCATTTCTCACTTTCAATTTGGAGCTGAGTGACTATGCTTCCGATAAAAAAGTATTGTTCTGTGTACTGTTGCGCTTGAGAAGCAAACATTGCCCGAATGGTAAATTCTTGTGAGTATGGCAGGGATGGCAATTGTCAAAACATAGTAGGGCATTCCAGTCTGTGGGTCTATGAAATGGTCTTAATTGTAACACATTCTCCTGACTGTTGACCCAGATTGTGATGTCTACGAAATTAACTTCTGTGTTGCTACAAGTGGACGTAAATTTCAAATAAGGATTCTGTTGGTTGATCCAATCAACAAAGGCTGAAAAAGATGTCCTTGAGCTGTCCCAAATTATAAAAATATTGTCTATGAAATGCCTCCATAAAGAAATATGTACTAAGAATGGATTAGTATCACGATAAATGGTTTGTGTCTCGAAAAATTCCACTTAAAGTTTGGCTGCTGTCGGGGCCACTGGAGACCCCATCGCTGTACCGTGAACTTGATGGTACAAATCGCGGTTAAAACTGAAATAGTTTTAGTCAGTGCCATTTCGGCACACCAAAGTATAAAGCTATTGGGTGTGATCCGAGTGGTTCTCTTAGTAAGTAGCACCTCTTCTAACACATCTAGGGTATCCCTTTGAGGGATGCAGGTGTATAAAGAAACAATGTCTAAACTGACTAATAGTTGTTTATCCTTGTTAAAACTCATCCCTCCAATCAAGTTGATAACCTCTGTTGTATCCTGAATGTAGGGAAACATGGTCATCACAAATTGTTTCAGAAATGTGTCTGCGTTTTTGAAAAGAGGCTCCAACAGAGAACCAGTCCCTGACACTATAGGACGGCCTGGTGGGTTGTCCAAAGATTTGTGGATGTTAGGAATAGTGTAAAATGTTGGGTTTGTCGGTTTTGAAACTAACAAAAATTCATACTCTTGTTTGCTATCACCTCTGCATCCATTGGGTAGTCAACCCTATCTCGTCATTCTACACCCTTTACTTTTTCTTCCCTCACCCCATCTCACCCTTTTCCCACACTCATTGTCTGTGACTGGACTGCATTTAGTAACATCTGCTGCTGTTTTGTACTTAGCTGTTAGTGACATCTTATGCTGCTTTGTACTTAGCTGTTAGTAACATCTGCTGCTACTTTGTGCTTAGCTGTTAGTGACATCTGCTGATGTTTTGTACTTAGCGGTTAGTAAAATCTGCTGCTGTTTTGTACTTAGCTGTTAGTAACATCTGCTGCTGTTTTATACTTAGCTGTTAGTAACATCTGCTGCTCCTTTATACTTAGCTATTTGTACCATTGCTGTTTTCTTGAAGTTTGCTGTTAGCACCATCCAATGCTTTGATGAAGTTAGCTGTTTGCACCATTGCTGCTTTCTTGAAGTTAGCTGTGCCCAGTGACTACGCTGGGCTACCCCTTTCTGCTTTTTTCCACACATACTGTCTACCCCCCACCCTCCCTTCGCTACTCTCTCTTTTTCTCCCCCCACAACACCTATGGCACTCTCTGTCTCTCCCATTTGTTCTAACTGTTTCTCCATTGACTAGCCTACCCTTCTCGCTAAGCCTGGCAGGAAGAAGTTCAAAAAGGATACCTTGGCCTCCAACCCTGGTCTCCCTATTGCTGACACCTACTCCAGCTCTTCCTGCGGACAGACTGTAACCAACATCTTTTTTGACGTTCCTTTGCCAGACCTTTGGACTCCTCATATGGTCTCTGTGCGCTCTCGTTTCTCTTCCTCACCCATTAATGGTGGAACCTATTGGGAGGCACTCCTGGACCTCTTCCACTCCTCTAAGGTCATCATTAATGTTTACTTTAATGGCACCATCATGGTCCAAGGTCCTCAGGTCAACCTTTTCCTCTTTGACAGATGCTTCCCATGCATCATCAATATACTTTCTTCTCCTGCCGTTCTACCTCTCCAGCTTCCTTGTCTCCCTGTCTACCTCCTCCTTGGCAACCTTGCCCTCTCCTCCTTCTACACCTCTGCAGGGTGTACCTCTGATCTGTACCCCTCCCCGGAAGTCCTTCAAGGATGGCAACCTGCTCCATATTGCCATTCTCAATTCTCGCTCACCTGTCAAACACTCTTCTGACATCTGCCGCCTCCTGGAAAAACTTGACCTCGATGTCCTCGGTCTCTCCGAGACATGGATCATGGTCAGCTCCGTCACAAGTTTTGAAACTCTCCTTCCTGATGGCTACAAGATCCTCTCCGCGTCCGGACATAAACATTCCGGAGGTGGAGTAGCCTTGATCTTCCTGGAGTGGATTCCAATCTCTCTCATTCCTATGTAGGCCTACTGCTCTTTTGAATGCCTTGTCTGCAGGCTTTCTCTCTCTCCTGTCCATTCTCTTACTGTGGACACTGTCTATTGGCCTCCTGGTCAGATATCCTCCTTTGTGGGCAGACCTCTCCTCCTCCCTCCTGGCTGGGACCCCTCAACTCCTCCTTCTTGAAGACTTCAACATCCATCTGGATGCTTCCTGTCCTTCATTTCGACTATTTTGCACCCTCTGCAACACTCTCTCTCTCTTTCTATTCTCCCCTCTGGCCTGACTGACTCTACAGGACATACTCTGGATGCTCTGAGCTCCTCAGACCTCCCCCTCTCTATCCCTCTGACCACTCCTCTCTCCTGGACTGATCACTCTCTCCTCTACTCCAATCTCTCTGTCGCTACCCCTCAGGCCAAGTCAACTCCAGCACTCCCACCTACCTTGTTAAGTATTTCAATCTGGCGACACACACCATGGTCTCAGCCTAGTATGTAGCGCACAACTGAAATGCTTATCTTTTAATATTGTACAGATTCAATTTTGAGATGGTACACCACTCATATCACACTCCCTTTTCAAATACCCCAGGTCACGATGGACCATGAACCAGGCTGGTTGGTAAGATGCAATATTTATTTAATTATTTTAAAATTCAAAATAAATCATACGATTTTTAATATAGGGTGGCAATCACCAATCTGGTGATTATAACAATAAGAATGTAAGCAATGCACTTAATTTAACCTTCTAGGGACACATATACAACACAATAGGGAATAGAAACACTTTTTGATTTTAAGAAAGATAGCACTCAAGTTAGGATTTCCCCCTGCAATGTTCCCTCAACCCACACAAAATGGACATAAGGAAGCAGCAGGTGATCAGGAATAAGAAGCTGAAAACGGAATTCAAATCTGACCTTCCCTCCCCAAATAAGAGTGAAAAACAGATTTGAAATCCTTGCAATGTTAAAATGAGAAAAATGTATGAATAAAATAATGAATGTGTGGAAAAACCTTGAAACAAATACAATTCTTCACTAAATCAACAATATAAAGATACTAACAATCACAGGCAATGGATTAGCACGAGCATACAGTTTGAAAAATGAATGAAAGATTTAAAACAGCTATCAAAATGACACGTTGGAAACTGCAAATATTTCTGTGTAAATTTACTAAAACAGTTTCTTTGAAAAACTGGTGAAATATTGTAAATCGCAATGCAGATTTTAGTTAGGGAGATAGATAGATATCACAGGTATATTATAGAAGTGAAACTAGGTCTCTAGCTAAACTGAATGAGATAGGCAAGATAGAATGAGGTGTGTTTTTAGAAAAATCGGGCAGTGAAAAACAGAAAAGTGGCTTTAAAATGGATTGCGAATTTTACTTAACCTAGATTTAATGGATAAGAAAAAGAGAATGTCACCAGTGAATCTCTAAAGTTATACTGAAAATGCATTTATTTAATCAAAATCGCTAATGGCTTATGTTCTATGCAAAACAAAAATGAACAGAAAATCGACGCTAACACTAGGAATCAAAGGCAGGGTTTCACAGATAATGCTGACAATTTTAACAAGATATCGGGGTGAGTTTAAAGAGGGGATATGACAAAGCAAGGCAAGGTATACTATGGATTTCTATGGGTTTCTATTTATACTCACAGTCCACTTTAGTTTAGGATTTTTGGACCATCAGCGTTCTGGTCACCACATGGGTCTGGTCTAACAAAGGATAGCCGGACAAAAACAGCAGACAAGATCAGCTGAGCAGGGACTGGATTCCAAATGATAGTCCTGGTCACAGGATGGCACAGGTACCTTTGGATGCAGTAATTGGGCAGCAATTAATGGGCCGCAAGCCAGGCTGGTATTAGGAGGCTTCCCACAAAAATAGCACCCCTTCTCCCTTTGGGCATTGGGATTTTAGAATTGAGGACTTGCTAGAAGGGTCAGCAATGCTTGGCCTGGCAGTGGGAGCTGGAATCTGGATCAGTGCAAGATGAAGGAAACAGGAACAGTATGCCGCGCAGGAAATCAGGAAGAGATTGTGTGTTTGGAGTCCTGTCAGGCACCCTTTATATAGTGCATAGTGACATCATTGACTATATTGCGGGCCGGCTTAGCTAAGCACGTCTTTACACAACTGGATTGTTGTTTGCCTCACCTGGGTTGTCCCCAGTTTATGAGGTTGTATTTTATGATGGAAAAATACTTCCCACAGACCTTTTTGCCAAACATCTGTCATATCCTTATTTACACTTTTGTACAATGGTGGCGCCTTAATATATTGTATAATCAGCTCACATATTTTATGTAAAGGACAGCCGTCCAATCCGGCAATCTGTGAGACAATATTTTGGGTGGTTACTACTTTTTGATCATTTTAAGCATGAAAAGTTCAGCCTAAAATTCCAATACTGTATAATATGTGGGTTTGACCATAAGGTATGTAAGTATAAAAATGTACATTTGGAACATGTATACTTTTCTGGTAATCCGCAATATTTTGTTACTTCTGTTCCTTATACAGCAATGAAACCTATGACGTCTTAAAAGAAAGGCCATAAAATTACTTTTTAAACAGCAACATTTTTACAATTTTTCAAAGTCTTGCTGCAGAGATAAAAAGTCTTTAAAGTTTATTCATGAAATAGTCTTTGGGAACATATGGCAGTCCCTTTGTCCCTAGGTCATTTTATTTTCTTTCTTTCAACTGACACCAACTGGCATTTCCTTCAGAGCATGTTGGGGGTTTCTCCCTTGATTTAAGTTTTTATTGCCCCTTCACACTTCTGGCTTCCTTCCCTGGGAGCTTCATTGTCAGGGTCCCAGCAGAGACAAAAGTCTGTTCAACCCCGTAATTATCAGGGGGTTGTTAGTATCTTCTGAGAGAGAGCCCTCTTTTTGGTGCCACCACTCTAAGCAGAAAATCTGTTTTTCAACTTGCAACTCCAGCCACCATAGTTTTAAACTTTACTTTCTGATCTTAGATCCAGAATTAAAGCAAGCCTGTTGCATAAAATAACCCATGTTATAGAGTATCCCCAGCAACAAACCCTTTCATATTGCTAAAGGCTGGCAGGCTTTCATTCACCAGTGTACTGTTTCAAATCACAGGCATTTGTTTTTCCTTAGTTTTCAAAGGCCCATTTTTTTACACGTGGTGCAGCTGGCCTTCCTTCTTAAATTCAACTTTTCATCTCTAGCAGATTCACTCACTGTCTTGCAGCTATAGTTATTCTCATGAATGCTGGAGTTGGTGTGAAGCACGGATACATTGAAACAGACATGGCTCAGCTAGTTACAGTCTCTCTCTGAACAGCTGAGTTCTGGATACTTTTGCAAAGAAAATGAACGCGCTTCCCGTGTAAGTAAAAGTAAAGCTTGTGGTTGATTTTTTTTAGAGTTGGTTTGACAGGGCTTGTCAATTCAGAATCATGCCTGGTTTTGCTGAGGCACAGTGAGACATACAGGGCTTGATAGGGCTTATTAATCATAGTGGCTTTAAGGAACAGAGGGAATTGGCATCACAGCTGCATTTTCTGAAGGTTAAAAGGGTTTCTTTTCAATGGAGATTTTAGCTTTCGCAGCAAAACAACGCTGCTTTTTCCCCTTTCTTCCTTTTGTTTATGTCGGAACCCACTGGCAATCTCCTTCAATGTGCCCCCTGGTTCCATCCTGCCCGATGTGTGCTTGGCTGGACGGTGCAGCCATTTTTGTTGTTGTTGCAAAATTCAGTTTTGAGCCATGGCGCTCACAGGAGCCAGCACAGCCATTTGGCTGTTTCTGCGCAAATGCAGTTTAGTGATGTGGGGAATACTTTTGAGTGGGTCAAGACATCCCACAACCTTCTTGGCCATCTGACTCATGAAGCGTGTGTCAGTTGAGGCTTTCACTAACACTTTCCCCCTCCTCCACCTCTGTCTGATTCACATCCTGACACAGCCCTTTCCAGGCTCTACTCCTTTATTTCTGATAATCTTGATGTGCCTGCCCCTGTCATGAGGATCCACCTGAAGTCCAAAGCCAAGTGCAACTCTTGGTACGATTCTGACCTACTTACCCTTAAACGCAAGTATAGGGTGGCTGAGAGGAAATGGCAGGCTTCTTGTGCATCCTCTGACAAACTTGCCTGCCGCCTGCTCCAAAGGTGTTACCGGCTCCTTGTCTGCACTGAGAATAGAGCCCATATCGAATCCTACCTCTCCGCTGCAGCTAATAACTCGGCCAAACTCTTTAAAATTTGCAAGGAGCTGGCCAACCCTGCGGCAGTCTCCACCTCTCCTGTCGCCACCCAGGCCTTTTGCACGGCTCTGGCCTCTCAGTTCATCTAAAAAATCAATGACATTCTGTCCACCCTCTCATACTCTCCCCCCCTTCTCTCTCTGACACCTCTGGTCCCCCTGCAGCCTCCTCTCCTTCCTCCTTCTCATCTTTTCCTCCGTTCTCCCCAACGAGATTTCCATACAAGTCCAATCTATGAAAGCCTAGTCAAAACAGGTTCTTCCCTGTTCATCCAAAACCATCAAGGACCACATTGACACCCTTGCTCCAGCTCTGACCGACTTCTGTAACCATTAATTCGCCTCTGGAGCCTTCCCCCCCCCCTCTGAAGCACTGTCTTGTGTACCATCTTCTCAAAAAACCCACAGCCGAGCCATCTTGCCCGGCTAATTATCACCCGATTTCTATCACTCCTTTCCTGGGCAAACTCTTGGAAAAGCTGGCCATATCTCCGGTTAATCGTCACACTGACTCTATTGGTTGTCTCCGTGACCATCAGTCTGGCTTCAGAGCTGCCATAAGCACAGAAACTGCTCTCCTGAGCATCTGTGAAAACCTGCTCTCCAACTTTGACTCTAACATCACTTCTGTCCTCATCCTACTCGATCTCTCTTCTGCCTTTGACACGGTCCACCATGCCATCCTGCTCAACCGTCTCTATGTTAACCTGGGTATCACCGATCAGGCCCTTTCCTGGCTGAACTCTTTCCTCTCTGATTGCCCCCCCCAGGTCCAACTTGGGTCCTTCCTTTCCTCCATCTCACTCTCTACTTGTGGTGTTCCCCAGGGGTCTAACCTCTCTCCCTGGCTGTTCAGCCAATACCTGGCACACTTTGCCCACTGCATTGCCGCTCTTTGCTCCAACTTTCAGTGCTATGCGGATGACACTCAGCTAGTTTTCATGCTTTCCTCTGCCACCTCTTCTCCCTCCTTATCTCTCACTGTCTGTCTACCATTCTGTAGTGGTGTGCCACCAATTACCTCTGCCTTAATGGCAGTAAGACTGAGATTCTCCTCATTGGCATACCTGCACCCTCCTTTCCTGACACTCGCTGGCCGGCCTCCTTTGGCCCTCTTACTGCTCCCACCTATGAGCCTCTTGGTCATCTTTGACTCCACACTCTCCTTTTCCGCTAACGTCTCTGACGCCTCTAAGAAGTGAAATTACCAAGTGCACCTTCTCAGATGTATTCTTACTTTCCTCTCCTTCCGCCAGAAATTTCCGTCCAGAGCCCTGGTTCTCTCTAGACTAGACTACTGCAACAGCCTCTTTCTAAATGTTGCTGCTTCTACTCTCTGCCCTTTGCAACTCATCCAGAACAGGACTCCACAACTTGTCCTTGGCCTCAAGCCCTGGGATCTTTTCTCTCCAGCCCTGAAATCTCTTAATTAGCTCCCAGTGGCTGCAAGGGTTAAATTCAAGACCCTCTGAATTGTCCACAAGGCTTTCTAGCTCCAAAATACCTTCATTTGTCCCTCCAGTAATACTTCACTCCTCCACCTCCAACTCCCTCACGGTCAGTTGCTCCTCCAAGCAACTGCTTGGGGGTAGATCTCTTTCCTAGGATGGGGCCTCCCTCTGAAGCAGCCTCCCTGCCACTCTGAAACTTGAGGAGATCCATCTCCGGTTCCGCAAGCACCACAAGACCTTCCTCTTTGCTTCTGCCTTCGCTCTTCCTCTTCCTCTTCCTTGCTGATCTGTCTGCTTTGGCTCTGTGCACCTGCCTACCCTCTGATTTTGGGCCCAGGTCCCTGCCCACCCAGCCTCACACCTGCACTGCCTCCGAGCAAACTTTGCACTTGGGTCTGTATCTGTAACCCTACATTCCCCTCACCTGCACTTATCAGACACCCCTTGTCTGCGCTTTATACCTTGCACTTGACGCCATGCTGGCTACAGTACCAGTTGTTGTTATTGTTATCCCTTGCTCAGCACTTTCCACCTTCCCTCTCCCCTGAAGTTGCACGTTCTCAATGTATCTGGGTCTAGTAAGATCATATGTTTTTTTGTCCTCCCTTGTTCCCCTCCCTTGCCTCATTGCACTCAGAAACACGTATGAGCGCGATATAAATAAATTCATATCACTTTCTGCACCTGCTTCCTATCTCGATACTTGTTGACAATCCTAGTACACCATCTGCTAGTAACCTCCCTGCAATCAATAGCCTTCTAGAAAAAGTGTGACAGGTCCAATGCTGAACACCGCTCCTGGACCATAATTTCTGCTAATTTCTCCTTATTATTTAGCCCATTTCACACAGTGGCTGCCTGAGAACTAATCCCACCCCACACAGTGGCATTCACAATATTATGTATTTGTTCCTTTTCTGATGAGGCAGCATTTGCTGCATGAGGATGGGCCTTCGTCTCTTGAGAAATGCTTCCCTTGCAATAATAAGTTGACAACTGTCTCATACCCATTACCACCCGTGGATAACGGATAATATGTTATGTAATGTTCTGTTACTCAGCATTTACTCATATTTTGCACTTAACTGAATCACAGTTTTAGTTGTCATTCTATACCAGTATACTGATATATCAGTTATAGCCCAGTGATGAAAAGGAATTTCCATGATTGCAATGGTGCTGACCACTGTGAGATATAGTGGTCCAGTACTAGAGTTGGGTCACTTTTCTGTATTTCTGTATTGCATCAGTGGTGTTCCTTAATGGGTGAAGAGTGTTTACTGCTATTCTTCAAGTGACGATTGCATTAGCATTCTTTTTTTGATCCTCCAATTGTGACTCGTGTTGTGTCTGGTGTGAGTTGTCAGATTTTATTGATGCACCTAGTGCCACCTTTAATTATTGCAGTGATGGAGTCCTGTTGTATGTGGGTCTAACCTCTCACAATCAGGATGTAATCCCCTACTTTTAACTAAGCAGTCAGGGTGTCATGTCCTCTGAGAGGAGCTCTTTTTTCATTCCTACAGGCAAGCTCAACATTCATTAGTTCCTTGGTAGTATTTCAACCTTGCTAAGGTTTACTTGTGTTTGTGTCACAATAAACCTATGACGGGTAATGTAGGGAAAGGCCTGGCTCCAGGAATTTTTATCTGGGCCAGATTTGTGATCAGGGGGTCCAATTTCCATTGTTATTTGGGAATACCCTGAACAAAGTGCTTGCATTAATCCAGATTTTCCAGATCCAGAAAAACATTTCTTCCCAGATCCGGACAAAAATGCATTTTCACTGCTCTATAAAAAACAGTAAAGAGCTAAAGAGAAACAAGGAAAACAGTGTTGCAACATCAATCTACCTATGTTCCCTTGCTATCTACTCTCCCCTTTCTGTTATATCCACTTCTCCTTCACCTTTCGACCCCAATCACCTTCCATCAGCTCCCTCTGACCACCATTCCCATTTACCTCCACTCCCACCCCAAAAAAACACCTTGTCTTTTTTATCCTGGCTGGGGAGAAGCAAGGCTGATGCTTCCTCCTCCATTGCAAGGACTGAGCAGCGAGACCCCCAGTCTTTGTTCCATTCCAGAAGGTGTGTGCTCAACAATGCCACCCTGAACACTGTGGCTACTCCTAGCAGATCCCGAAGGACGTACTTGTGGCCCCGCCATCTGGTAAAAGACAGCCCCAGCTCCAGAATACGGAAGCAAGGAATAGGACATCTTGTTTCTTACAAAATGACATTTCAAATCACATTTTTTTGTTGCATTTTTGAAGAACATTTTTATTGAGTTGAGTGCACAAGAGAGTGCTAGTCTGCAGGAGAGAGAGCTGGGTTTGGTGAGGTGGCGGGGGAGTGGGATCAGGAAGGAGATAGTGCAGGTTGAGGGAGTTCCAGGTTCCTGGTATCGCTCCCGGTGTGGCTTGGCAGGGAGGAGAGGACCTTGCTCTCCAGCCATGCCCCTTTTCATAATTGTCTGGTACATACGTTTACATACTGGTTATAAAATATGCAACTGTCCATGATATCTTTTTGTTTGATGTGTTTACTTTGATTTGCTATTGAATTTCAGAATGTTGTTCAATACATGTGGCCTGATATTGTCCTCCAACTTCGCCTGCCACATCATACAAATCCTGCAAAGAGGGGATTTTAATTCCTTCTAGAGATTCAGGGTGAGTGAGAGATGCTTGTTGGTATTAGTTCAGGCTCACTTTAGCAATGCTCTATGAGTTATTACCAGGTTGCAAATGGATTTTTAACAAAGGAAAGAATGGAGCTGCTATTTTGACAAGTGGAGAAATTGAGCCAAAATCGCAAATTGCAAATCTCGGTAAATTTCGCGAGTGCGTGAATCGCGATTGCGGAAAAAGTACATTTCGTTCCTAGCCCAAACGGTTCCAGGGATACGGATGATTTAATAAAGGTAGATTTTTGGATTTAAAGTAAAACTCAAAATGACAGGTGACAGCTTGCAGCTGCAGAATTGACAGGTGACAGTTGTGCAGCTTTAAAAATGACAGATGACACGATTTCTAGGAGGCAGTTCTACTTAGGATAAAATAGCTTGAATTAGATTATTTTAACTAAGAGATTGGTTCTGCACAGTTCTGCTAGGTACTCACAATATAAATTTGAACTAGGCCTCGTCACGGTTCTGGTCAACACGTCCGGCGGCAGTTCTGTCTGCTCGGCAGGTCAATCAGGCACCGGTTCTGCTCACAGCGATCCGGATCTCTGGTTCTGCTCACAGCGATCTGGGTCAGCTCTGCTCTGCCGGTCTACCCTCTCTGGATACAGCGGCCTCTGGTTCGGGATACTGCTCTGCTTTCCGGTCCGGATCAAGTGGATTCTGGATGTAACACTGCTTTCTGGGTACTGGCAAAAGTTCTTGGCAAAAGAATTCAGACAGCTCGCCCGGCTGTGGAATAGTTTGCAAATGATTTTAAGGATGCTGAGGCCTGCTGAGAAGAGTTCTCAGTTTGTGGGTTTAGGCCCTTGCTTTAAGTTCTGAAGTAAATTTCTGGTCTCTGAAGATTGATGGACGTGAAGTCTGGAGTCTCCCGGCAGAGCGTCCCGCAGAAAATGGAATTGAATCTCTCTACCTGTCCCAGCAGTCTCTTTTTATGTGTTTTGGAAAGTGGGTGGAGAGGCTAGCATCACTAAGCCTGCCCCTCTCTACTTGTCATTGGCCCAATTCTCCCCTCTCCCGTGATTGTGGGAAGGAAATGGATTGTCATCATGATGAGGTCTGTTTATGGCTCAGAGGATCCTCCCCTGGTCAATTTGCCCACAAATCTATATTTGATTCAAATATATATTTCCCAGATACACAATTTGTTGAAATTACATGTACACATTATATATTCCTTATGGTCCATGCTTGTCCACCTCTGATCTTCCTGGGGGCTTGCATTCAAAAATGACAACATTTTGTGCTTTTTGACTGGTTTACCAATATCGTCAGATTTTTAACATGCAGACATTTGGAGTGAGACCCTATTTTCCGCTAGCAACCCCCCAGAATACACCACAGGGTCCTAACGCCTCTTAAAACGTGCACAGAAAAATCACAAGAATAATGATATTACTTATATAATTTTGACCAGTCCGCACTATGAGTTATCTATCTTTTTAACTTATGCCATGATCAAAAAGGGGTGTGGCTTCCCACATCACATGATGGAAGAACTGGTTTATCCACTTCCCCCAAGCTCAGCTGGCTCTCACAGGCACTTCTCCTCCCACTTCTCCCAAGAGGAAGCCACTTTACAGCCCCCCCAATATAACATTTGCCTGAGTCCATTGTTCAGTTTCCTGCAGTTGCCCCCCCCTAATCTAATCAGAGAGGTGTCAACTCCTTTTGGTGGGGAAGCAGGATGCAGCTAAGCCTGGGAAGAGTGGATGAGCAGGTTTCTCCTGTCGGGGGTAGTTGTCAGGCAGAATTCAGCTAAATGTCACTTTAGTTCCCAGTTTAAATCAAACTTACACTTTTTACATATACATTAAATAATTACTTCCTTCAAGTCATTTCAGAATATAGTTTTACATTGTATCCACCTCTTAGCAAGTCTTTCCTTGGCCTGGTTTCGGTTCATTTGTTCAGTTTTACACAAAAGTCTGGTGGTTTTAAAATGCCGGCTTTCTGATAGTGGTGAGTACCGGTATTGCAACCATTTTTGGGATTAAGAAAATGAATTCCCCACGGTTCTGAGTTGCTTTTTGGCAGTCAGCATTGCCATTCCCAATGGTTTCAGGGTACTGGGTGTGTAGCCCAATGGTGGTTTTAGGCAGTGCCCTCCTGTGCTCACAACATAGGCAAAAATGGGTGGCAGCCTATTCTTCCTGTTTTCCCTGTGCACTCTCTGGGGAGTTCTGGCCATCATAATGTTTTCCATGCCACTACTGCACAGTTTTATGGTAGGGCTTGGATGCATGGGTAAAAACATCCCACAAGCCCCCCCTCTTGCGATGGCCATTCTGTCCTTTCACTGATGGAACTCGCAAGATCTGGGATGTTCGCCTCCTCTTCTTCCAATTCCATAGGTGGCACAGTTCAGCATCTTTTCCTCCCTCCAATCGATCAATCAGTTCTCCTTGCTGGTCCTGATGGGAGGATTGGGCGGTACCCCCGGCCCCTCGGATCTTCGCTCCTGGTCCCCAGGTCGCCTTCCGTGGTCAGTCTCCATGTTTTCTTCCTCCTAGGACGACAACGGAAAGCGGCAATACCTATTCATAGACATTTCTCCCCCACTATTGATATAGTGGGGCGACATATACATTTTATACTTTAATAGACATAGCATTCCAGTTTTTAAAAACAAGATATAATTCAGAGACAGTGACTTACAAGCGTCATAATATTTTAGAGACTATATATGGGATATTTTAGGGTTGGAACTGAATTACTCTGGAGCGGCCCCCTCTGGTATTGCAGAGGACTCCTCCAGTTGCTGCAGAGTGTGCCTGGGATGGCAACACTTCAGCTGATTAATATGGACCCACTTGTCTTCCCCTTCCGCCAACTTACCTTTGGGGATGCGGATTTTGTAGGCAACAGGGGAGATCTTGTCTATAATTTCAAAGGGTCCTTCCATGTAGGCAAAATGTTTCGCTGTTTGGCCTGGTGTCGGGGGTAGTTGTATAGATAGACCCGGTCTCCCACATCATATTCCTTCCTGGTGGTTTTCAAACTCTCGGCTGATCTTTCTAGATTCCGCTGAGCATAGGCAACAGCATGCTGAAGGTGTTTCCTTAAATTCTCCACATACTCATGAGTTGTGGAGGCATTTATCAGTGTCTACTCTTGGGTCCTGTAGAGTAGATACTGGGGAAGCACCATCTTGCGTCCGGTCATCAACTCAAATGGTGACATTTTAGTTGCAGATGAAGGGGTAGATCTGATGGCCATTAGGACCAGAGGTAATCGGATATCCCAACTTGGCCCAGAATCTGCCACAAACTTTTTTAATATGCTCACAATGGTTCGGTTGTATCTCTCTACTGCTCCAGAAGAAGCTGGCCTGTAAGCAATGTGTAGCTTCCTTTTAACCCCCAGTATCTCCCACATCTTTGTCATTACTTCACTGGTGAAGTGGCTACATCTGTCTGACTCAATCCTTTGAGGTAGACCAAAACGGGAAAAGATGTGGTTAATCATCAGCGCAGCTGCTGTTTCTGCCTTGCAGTTTGGGGCTGGGAGACATTCCACCCACTTGGTAAACAAGCATGTAATGGTCAACATGTACTTGTTTCCTCTAGACGAGCGAATTACAGAGCCTACAAAGTCGATTTGCAAATCTGACCATGGCAGTGTCATCCCCCTCTTTTGGAGAGGCGCACGGTGTGTGAGGGATAATGGCTGAAATTGTGCACACACAAGACACCCCTTCAAGTATTGGTCGAGGTCCTGCCCCATGTGTGTCCAGTATGCAACCTCTCTTAAGATTTCCAGTGTTGTGTGAAACCCCCGTATGACCGGCGGTGGCCGCATCATGGGCGTGACTTAACATCAGGCTTCGGAATGAGGTAGGGACCACCCACTGATCATGGCCAGCTTGGGATTTCCTTACCAATAAACCGTCTTGGATTTGGAACCTTTTTGGACATTTCATCAACACTCTTAGGTCCTCTTTCCCTTTGTAATCGGTATCCGTCAGGGGAAAGTTCTCAGGGTCCTCAATGTGTTGGTAAAACTTACCAATTGTTGGATCCCCCTTCTGAGCTGTAATCAAATCAGCATCAGGGGTCTCCTTACTCCATTGTGCAGTTGAAAGATCATTGTGAGCATTGGTCTGGGACCTAGTGATAGCAGTGACCTGGATTTCTCCCAACAGGGACACTATTTCGATTAGATCCCCTTGGATGGCCCCGGTTTTGGCCAGCTGATCAGCTAAGTAATTTCCAGTTTTGTCTGGTCCCTCTACTTTGGAATGACCCTTGATCTTTTTCCAGTAGATGGTCATCCCATTCGATGTGACCAGATCATCAATATTTTGGATTAACTTCCCATGTTTCAGGGGTTTGTTATTAGCACATAACGTGCCCCTGGTTTTCCAATTAACCAGGTGCTCCAAGAACCCGTTCCGTACATAATCCGAATCTGTGATTATGACCAGTTTGTGGAGTTGATGTTGGACAGCAGTGAGGATGGCCTGATGCAAAGCCATCAATTCTGCCACCTGACTACTTCAGGGACCAATTTTGTATCCAGCGGAGGGTTCTGGAAACTCCTTCACCCATGCATTCCCTACGCCAGCCACCAGTTATTTCTCCCCGTTGTTGTCAACATGGTAAGAGCATCCATCCACATAGACAGTGGGCATTCCCTCACACTTGTCTTCTTCAAAGACTTTGTGTGGGGAATTGAGGTATGCCTCCATGTTGTCCTTGATTTTTAGACTTTCGTCCTCGAGACAGTTTTCTCTGGCACAATCATGCAAGTCAGCCAGACCTTGCACGAGGGGACTCTTCTTGTTTTGGCCATATCTGACCTCTACAGGAAAGCCTTGCATTGACAGAATCCAGGAAGTAATTCGGGAATTACTCACATTTCCGGCCCGGATTCTGTCACTTTGGAGATATTGCAGAGGCTGGTGTGGACTCTCCACTATGATGTGTTCCCCCTGGATAAACGGGCGGTAATTCTTCAATGCCCACACCGTTGCCAGGAGTGCCTTCTCACAATCGTTGAATTTTTCCTCCACAGAGGATAAAGTTTTGCTCGCATAGGAGATTACTTTATTGACCTTGTCATGCTTTTGGTATAATACTGCCGTCAAGCACGTATTAGAGAACCCTGTCTCCAGGAAGAACTCCTTGTTTCTGACAGGGTAAGCTAGGCAAGACGCTTGTGAGAGGCTTCTTTTGAGTTGTCTTACTGCCTCGGCTTGTTCTGGACCCCATTGCCACTTGACCCCCCCCTTCAGGAGATGAATCAGGGGTCTGGTGATCTCTGCGTAGCCCTCAATGAACTTTCTGCTGTAATTAGTCAGTCCAAGGAGGCTCCTTAGTTCCCACAGAGTGGTGGGGTCTTTCAGTTTCTGAAGTGCTTTCACTTTCTTTTCCTGGGGACAGAGACCCTGAGGAGTAATCTCATGCCCTAAGAAATTAACACGGGTTCTACACCACTGTGCTTTCTGAAAGGAAAGTTTTGCTCCGGAGAACATAACGGATCTCCGCTATGTGTTCCTCCACAGATGAACTTTTGATGAGGACATCATCTACATGAGCCAGGTTACCCCTCGCACCCAGGTCGGGCATGGCCTTATGTAGGACAATGTTGAATTCATTGCCGGAGTTGAGGTCTCCGAAGGGAGTCCGGGTCCATGTGTACTGCTGGCCCCCAAAGGTAAAAGCCAGTTTGTATTGGTCCTCCCTACTGACAGGCACGGTCTAGTATCCATTGGTCAGGTCTATTGCAGTGAATACCTGTGACCCCTGGATCTGGGCCAGCCCTTGGTCAATGTAGGGAAGAGGCCATCGGGAAGTATGGACCCATTTGTTGAGCTCCCTATGGTCAGCGCAGAGTCTCCACTGGCCGTTTGACTTCAATATTCCCAGCACCGGATTATTGAAGGTGCTGTGTACTGGATGGATTATTCCCCGGGACTCAAGGTTCTTAATTATTTCAGTAAGGGACTCCATGGATGCGAGAGGCAAACGATATTGCTTCACAAACACTGGAGTCATGCCAGGGTCCGTGGGAATTGTTGTTGTGTGGATGTCGGTGCGACCACAGTCATATGAGTCTACCGCAAAGAGATCTTGGGAATCCAAGAAAACTTGTTTCAACTTTTGCTTCTGTTCCAGAGTCACGCAGGCATCAGCCAGGTTGACTCTCTCTTCCACCATCTGCCTGAAGCCTGGAAAGACTTCTGGTTTTGCTATTTCAGCGGCCCCCTCCAGCTGGGTGGGGAAGTCCCTGGTCAGAGTGCTGATTTGGACTGGAGGCTTCAGGTGGGAAAGGCAGCCCTCATGGACCTGGAAAATCAACATAAGGTCAAGAAGTGTACACCAGGAAGTTCCCCCCATGCCGGGTGAAAATCCTGTCTGGTGTTGTATTGTCATCACTGTCACTGTCAAAACAGTCCTTGGGGATTTGTCCCAACAGTTCATTTCCTAGATCAATGGAAAAATGTCGGTCATCAACCGCCATTCCAATAATGGTGCCTGCGGCTAGAGTAATACTCTTTAAGTCGCTGTTATCCACCTCTATTGGAATGGTGTCATGTTCTATGTTGACTAATGGTGTTGGGTTTACCCCTAACCCTTGCTGTTGGAGAGAAGCATTTAGATGAATATAAGCATCAGGGTTTTTCAATTTTTGTCCTCTTTTAACTTTCACTTCCAGGGAGAATTGTCGGGTGCTATCTGGGATGGTGACTTCCTCTTTAATCTGAATTTCAACTGCATAAGGTAGCAATTGAGCTGACCTAAATGCTTTTTCTGGATCATCAAAGCCCATGGGATTATCTGCTAATCGGGACCAATCTTTGAAGTGTATTAGGTCCAAACTAATGGCGAAGCGGTTGAGAATGTCACTGCCTAAGTAAAAGGCGGCAGTGACGTCTCGCACAACCCAACAATTATGGACTATGCTCTTGTTGCCAATGGAGATTTTGAGCATACACCTGCTTGGCAGGAGATGTTTCGAATTGGGTGCTTCCAGGTCCATTTCCCATTTGTCTACCAGTTTGAATGTGGGAATGGCTGGATCTTTTGGGAGATGGCGGAACATGGCTTCGCCGATGAAGCTCTTACCATTGTTCACACACACTCGGGCGAGAACAGAGTCCTTCCCAGCATTTAACTGAACAGGGATGAACAACTGCTCTCCAATTTCTGAATATCAGCCAGGCTCTGAGCTGATTTCACCTCTTTTTGGACTATAGGAGTGGGAGTGTCTGATTGTGGATTGGTAAAGAATTTCAGAGTGTTTCCTTCTAGTGTGGAATACCACCTTAAACTGGAAGGAAGGTTGATTTTCAGAAATAGAGAGGACCCCCCATCACCAGTTTGTTGCCCTACTGCTATTACTGTCACGTCTGGTATTTGGTTGTTCTGGAAGTGAAATTCTACTTGGTCAGATTTTTGTTCAACCATGTGACAGGTGCCATTTAAACTAACATGGTTGACACTCTGTTTTAATTTTATTGGTCGGCTAGTCTGGGTCCAGAGGACCTTGTTTACACAATCTATTAGGGGTGACAACCTTCTCAGGAGGTCGTTCCCTAGTAAACAAGGGGTGCCCTCTGGAGTCACTACTATGACCAGGTGTTTCACCTTGTGTCGCCCAATTTTGATGTCCAAATCCGCAGTCCCCTCGACATGAATTTCCTTCCTGTCAAAGTTCTGGAGTTGTCCAGGAAGAGAATACGATAATTCTCTCCTCTTCCTAAATTCAGTTCATCAAAGGCCCTTCTGGACAGAAGGGTAGCTTGAGATCCAGTGTCCACCAGCGCTGAAATTGTACCCTGCCCCTGTACTTGTACCGGGGCATAATATCTTCCCTCCTTCTCCTCAAGGGGGCACAGATAATGCACATTGTTGGACAACTGGTTGGCTAATTTTCTGGTTTTGGACATGGCGAGAGAAGAGATTTGGGCAGAATTCTGTGGAGAGTCTTGGGAATCTGAAAGAAAAAGTTGGCAACTGGAGATCAGAGCCATTGAGAGTTCCCCAGGTTCTGGTTCTGGGCCGCCCCCCCCCCCCTTTTTGGAGGCAGTCACCAGGATGGGTTTGAACCAGGGGATTTCGGTATTGTTGGTTCTGGGATGAGATGATGGGCGGCGGTAGCTCAGTATCCATATCTCCCCAGTCTGAATTGGCATCCCTTGGGACCCATTTTTCCTTGGGAGCAGTTCCCCCATCTCTGAAGGAGAAGATCCTTTTCCCAGGATCTTCTGAGGATCCCTCTCCCTCGAATTGGAAGACCTGTACCTCCTCCACAAAGTGGGTCTGTTTGGGTCCTTTGTTTCTCCTACCCCCCCTCTGCTCCTTGGGAGGCAGGCTTTCAGGGGCAGGAGATTTTGTTTCCGGTTCCTGGTTTTCCAGGGGCTGTTTACAATTTGGGAAGGAAGCTTCCTCCAGGGCTTTACACCCCCCTTCCCTTTGTGCCTCCTCTCTGGGAACTGGTGGGTTATCGGGGTGCTGCCCCCGTCATTGTTCTGGAGCACCAGGTCCAGAGTTTGGGGCATTCTGCGGTGGCATGCTCATCTGAGGGTTCTGTTGAGCCCGCAGTATGTGACCCAGATCCCGTGCCATATTTTGGACCTGGCGCTCAAGTTGTGAAACCCGCTCAGGCTGATACGGGGCTCTATTTTCTCCCCTGGGCTGATCCTGGGAAGGGTAGCTATGCCTTCTCTGGTAATACCCCGGATTGGGAAGATTTGGGTACCCCTCCACCCTTGGCCTCTCCTCTCCCAGATTAGGTTGTCTGGGCTCAGGGAATTGGGGAAAGAAGGATGGATGGTTTTTGGGTTGGAAATTGGGTGGATACCTGGGATAAAAGTTCTGCCCAGGATTTGGTGAGTTTCTGCCCTCCTGGGGGACGTTAGGAGGGAAGTTCCCTGGGCCAGGTGCTTGGCTGGATCCCCCCCTGGGCTGGAGGAGTCCACACATAACCCAGGATGGGTCGGTTTCCCTTGTAGCGGGGACTTACATAATCAGGGGAGCGAGGGACCCCATTTGTGGGACTACCTCCTCGACTCCCTGTCTGTGACTGGCCCTTCTGGGTTGTGAATTATTTGGTGCAGGCAGGTTTTTAGGCCCCCCCATCTCCAAATCCAAAACGGGGGTGACCTTTACCTCTGCCACCTTGGCAGCAGCAGGGGTGCTGTTGGTTTTAGGGTTTTTCCGCGCATTATTTTTGTTTTCGCTGGGCTTCTGCACCTCATAGATCCGGGTAGCCTGTTCAATGACCCAGTCTAAAGATCTTTTCTCATGAAAATCTCTCACGAGCTGGGTCATTATGTATTTGGGTAAGGCATGGAAAAATGTATTGATAAATTCTCTGCTATCCGTGCGCACCCTTCTGGTGGTCTGCGCAAAAGCACGCTTTAATTCTTGCACAAACTCTTGTGGGGCCTGATCCTCCCCACATTGCAAATTGTAGGCTGCCTTGCGAGCCTCTTGAGGATTTCTGTGCACAGAAAAATGTTTCAAGATGGCCGCCCTGTATGTGGACCACCTTGAATGGTTTTGATCCTCCAGCCCTGCAAAGAAACTGGAGTATTCTGGTGAGAAGGTCCATTTGACGTACTGGATGCAGCTACTGCTGTCCTTCAAATGGAAAGTCTCCATCATTTGCTCATAGAGCTCCAAGTGTTCCCAAACAGAATACTTGGCGTTCTTATGATAAGGCGTGATGACACTCCTTATTGCCTATTTGTTTCAATGGGTCCTTAACCAAGGCCCTTTTTGCCTTATTGGCCTTTTTGGTTCGGGTAACCCTGGTCCATTCATCCTCTGACTCAGAAGCACTGCTCCCAGAGGTGCCCGTCTGATCTTCCAGGTTTTCCCCGATACTGCGAGCCTGGGAATGGCTGGCAGAATGTGTGGACCTGGTCTCCTGTGTCCTGTAATGCTCAGAGGAGTCTTCAGATCCCTCCTTGGTGCCAGGATTTGATGGGTAACCCCCCACTGACCTAACTGGGCAGAGGTTTTCAGGATGCCCTTAATGGGCCTACTCTCCTGGGGTTCCCCACTAAATTGCACTGTGCTTGGGTGCCCATACCCGGATGCCCGCCCATCCATTCCCGGGAGGTACTGGCCTATGAGCCCCATACTTCTAGCTGGATAGTAATCTGCCATCCCCATGGCCCTGGGCTCATGTGCGCGAGGGGACATGGGGGTGGCAGAGTCCAGGGACTGGGAGAGATGAAGGCCTCTGGTACTAGGGCTCCTGATGTTATGCTCAGGAGTTTCTCTTTCCCAGCGAACCTCATCTCTATCCGTCCCTGTTCCCTGTTGCAATGCAAGAGCCTGCGTTTTCAGTTCCTCAGTTAAGGCCTTACTAGACTCTATCAGTCTCTCCTGCATCGCTACCTGTTGCTGGAACCTATCATTGTGCTGGCAGAGAGCCTCATTCTCTCTCTTTGCCTCCTGATTGGTCCTGGAGTACTGGGCCAGTCTTTGCTGCAGGAGGTTTACCTCCTGAGCTGTGTCCCTATCGGCCTGCTACTTTCTTGCCAGAGCATCCTCCACCCTCCTGGTGTGCTCTAACAAGTTCTGGTGTTCTTTTTGGAGTTCACCCAGTCCCTGGAGGGCCAGGTGATTTTCTTCCATTTTCCTTTTTAAGTGGCAGACTTCCTGGCCTAAGGTATCCCTTTCCTGACTAAGAGCCTGCATCTGTGCCGCCAGGTCTTCCCTTTGCCTTTGGAAGGCACCAGCTTTCTGGCGCTCCTGGTCAAACTCTGCCTGGGTATCCAGGTCTTTCAAAATCAGTTTATTGCTCTCTGCCTTCTCCCAATCTAGGTGGCTTTGCAGGGTGACTACCTGCTCAGCACATGCCCTATTGAAGTCTAAACATTGCTCCTGCTTTTTCTGGCTCTGCAGTAGGGAGTCCAAACCTTCTTGGTACTCCTTCTGCAAGGCCAGAAATCTGGTATCCTGGTCAGACTTTTCCTGTTGCAGGATACACATGTCCTCTTTGATTTTAATGAGATACTGTCTGCTCTCATTTTCTAACTCCTGGCTTCCGTGCATCCTCTGCTCAGAAGAGACCAGGTCAGATTGGGCCTTCTCTAACGTGATCTGTTGCCTATTTGCCAGATCTTGGCCTTCAGCACATTTGTCCTGCATGGCTCCCAAATATAGATACAAATATGCCGCTATCCTAACCATCTTGTCGTGTTCATCTTTAGCTTTAGGAGCCATGTATAGTTCACCCAGGGCCACATGTAAGGGATCCTGATCTCTCCATGTATCTGACCCTGTTTCAGTGACCTGTTGCGCGATTGCCTGCAACCAGACCGTTTGGTCCTGATGAGTCCACTCACCTCTTACAAATAGCTTATGTAAGAAGTGCTCTCTGGCTATTTTGATGTCTACCAGTGTCGTCATTCTGGAATTTGAGTTCCTTCCTGACTTACAGAAGTTTGTATTTTATTTTGCAAAACAGACCTTCTCCTTAGAGCGTTCCATTGAGGGGTGCTTTCACAGTGTAAAACAGCGTGGTCATCTAACCGGATATGTGTATCTGGTCAGCTGGCACACTGTATTAAGCTGCACAAATGGTAAATCTAACCCAGAATATCCCGGCTCCCAGCCCCCACTTGTTAAGCGATATTCAATCAACACTACAGCTAAGTCAATGCCTAGTCTGGGATGCTGAGGAAAACCCTTATTGATGTATTTTTATGTCCAGTTCAGTACTCTGGATGACAACCCTTGTATAACACCCCTCTCTTAGAATTCCCCTGACCCCACTGAGCCAAGAAGTAGGTCTGTTTTGCAAATTTAAAAGGTTTATTTGAGAAATATAAACAATATATATATATCACACTTCTATAAATAAATTGATAATGGATATTACACTTGTGAATATGATGTGGATCCACAATGGGTAATGTTACAGTGGTACACTTGATTACTTAGGAGTAGTATAGAGGATGAGGTAGCTGAAAATGCTTGATGGTTTCAAGGAAATGCAAGGTGGAATAAAATGCAGTACAGCAAATAAACTTGATATGATTTCAACCAACAACAATGTAATCACTTTTTCTCTGGCAATTCACCCCCCCCCCCTATGCAATGTAAGAAATGGAAGGAGATGGAAAGAGGAGCACACAGTTCTCAGGAATGCAATCAAATACAATACGAAATTCAGTTCCCCCCCAGCAAGCTTAGAGGAAACAGGTAGAAGTTTGGAGAAATTGAGCCAAAATCGCGGTAAATTTCGCGAGTGCGTAAATCGCGATTGCGGAAAAAGTATAGGGAGTAGGAAGTCGGTTCTAGGTTCGTTGGAAAGCCTAGTATCACAGCTTTAAAATGAAAGTTCCTAGCCCAAACGGTTCCAGAGATACGGACGATGTAATAAAGGTAGATTTTTGGATTTAAAGTAAAACTCAAAATGACAGGTGACAGCTTGCAGCTGCAGAATTGACAGGTGACAGTTGTGCAGCTTTAAAAATGACAGATGACACGATTTCTAGGAGGCAGTTCTACTTAGGTTAAAATAGCTTGGATTAGATTATTTTAACTAAGAAACTGGTTCTGCACAGTTCTGCTAGGTACTCACAATATAAATTTGAACTAGGCCTCGTCACGGATCTGGTCAACAAGTCAGGCGGCGGTTCTGTCTGCTCGGCGGGTCATTCAGGCACCGGTTCTGCTCACAGTGATCCGGATCTCTGATTCTGCTCACAGCGGTCTGGATCAGCTCTGCTCTGCCCGTCTAGCCTCTACGATACAGCGGCCTCTGGTTCGGGATACTGCTCTGCTTTCTGGTCCGGATCAAGTGGATTCTGGATGTAACACTGCTTTCTGGGTACTGGCAAAAGTTCTTGGCAAAAGAATTCTGACAGCTCGCCCGGCTGTGGAATAGTTTGCAAATGATTTTAAGGATGCTGAGGCCTGCTGAGAAGAGTTCTCAGTTTGTGGGTTTAGGCCCTTGCTTTAAGTTCTGAAGTAAATTTCTGGTCTCTGAAGATTGATGGACGTGAACTCTGGAATCTCCCGGCAGAGCATCCCGCAGAAAATGGAATTGAATCTCTCTACCTGTCCCAGAAGTCTCTTTTTATGTGTTTTGGAAAGTGGGTGGAGAGGCTAGCATCACTAAGCCTGCCCCTCTCTACTTGTCATTGGCCCAAGTCTCCCCTCTCCCATGATTGGGGGAAGGAAATGGATTGTCATCATGATGAGGTCTGTTTATGGGTCAGAGGAACCTCCCCTGGTCAATTTGCCCACACATCTATATTTGATTCAAATATATATTTCCCAGATACACAATTTGTTGAAATTACATGTACACATTATATATTCCTTATGGTCCATGCTTGTCCGCCTCTGATCTTCCTGGGGGCTTGCATTCAAAAATGACAACATTTTGCGCTTTTTGACTGGTTTACCAATATCGGACATTTACCAAAAATTACACACATGTGCGCAAGGAGTATGGACATTAATTGATGAAGTGTCAGATTTTTAACATGCAGACATTTGGAGTGAGACCCTATTTTCCGCTAGCAACCCCCCAGAATACACCACAGGGTCCTAACGCCTCTTAAAACGTGCACAGAAAAATCACAACAATAATGATATTACTTATATAATTTTGACCAGTCCGCACTATGAGTTATCTATCTTTTTAACTTATGCCCTGGTCAAAAGGGGTGTGGCTTCCCACATCACATGGTGGAAGAACTGGTTTATCCACTTCCCCCAAGCTCAGCTGGCTCTCACAGGCACTTCTACTCCCGCTTCTCCCAAGAGGAAGCCACTTTAAGCCCCCCAATATAAAATTTGCCTGAGTCTATTGTTCAGTTTCCTGCAGTTGCCCCTCCCCTAATCTAATCAGAGAGGTGTCAACTCCTTTTGGTCGGGAAGCAGGATGCAGCTAGGCCTGGAAAGAGTGGCTGAGCAGGTTTCTCCTGTCGGGGGTAGTTGTCAGGCAGAATTCAGCTAAATGTCACTTTAGTTCCCAGTTTAAATCAAACTTACACTTTTTACATATACATTAAATAATTACTTCCTTCAAGTCATTTCAGAATATAGTTTTACATTGTATCCACCTCTTAGCAAGTCTTTCCTTGGCCTGGTTTCGGTTCATTTGTTCAGTTTTACACAAAAGTCTGGTGGTTTTAAAACGCCGGCTTTCTGATAGTGGTGAGTACCGGTATTGCAACCATTTTTGGGATTAAGAAAATGAATTCCCCACAGTTCTGAGTTGCTTTTTGGCAATCAGCATCGCCATTCCCAATGGTTTCAGGGTACTGTGTGTGTAGCCCAATGGTGGTTTTAGGCAGTGCCCTCCTGTTCTCACAACATAGGCAAAAAAGGGTGGCAGCCTATTCTTCATGTTTTCCCTGTGCACTCTCTGTGGAGTTCTGGCCATCATGATGTTTTCCATGCCAGTACTGCACAGTTTTATGGTAGGGCTTGGATGCATGGGTAAAAACATCCCACAGTGAAGATTTCTGAGAGCAGAGTCTCTAGTGGAGTCTGTGGTAGGGGGGAAAGTGGAGATGAAGGTAGATGCAAAGGCAGTGGCTGACACTCATTTAATCCGGCAAATGGTTGAGAACGAAGTTGCCAGGGCTTTAGTGGGTGCGGTAGGGGGGCCGAAGGTACCCAAGTGGCATGAGAGGAGAGAATGGTCTAAGCAGGAGAGAGGGGTGACCAGAGGGGGAGCAAGCGAGAGGTTAGAGTGGATGATGGCGTCCAGGGTGTGTCCAGCTGAGTGGGTTGGACCAGAGGAAAGGATGGAGAGGGAGAGGGAGACGCAGAGGTCAATGAACAGAGTGGATGCTGAGGCAGAGGCGTGAATGGAAAGTAAGGAGGAGCAGAAATCAGCTAATTCCAAGAGAAACAGGGTGGTAGCGCCAGGAGGCCAGTAGATGGTAGCAATGGTCAGAGTAGAGGAGGGAGAGATGACCAACTTGCAGACCAGGCTCTCTAAGAAAGTATAGAGTTGGTTGGGTACAATGGAAGAAGGAACCCACTCAGGATAGATTAAGGCGACCCCACTGCCAGCACAGTAAGGTTGAGGCTTGGAAAATATCTTGAACTCGACAGGGAGGAGGGAGTCAAAAGCAGTGCCTGAGCTGGCATTGAACCAAGTCTCAGTGAGATCGAGAAAGTCAAGATCAGTGTCTTCAAGAAGGAGGCAGATGTCAGCAGAGTGTTTGTTGGTAGAGCGGGCCTTAAGAGTTGCCAGCTGGAGGCAGTCTCTGCCTTAGAAGGTTTTCTGTGGAGGAGTACATGGACATGGTACTCTTATCAGGGGAGGAGGGACAGTGAGAGTGGTGAGGGGAGAGGCAGCAGACGGAAGGAAATTAATGAGGAAAGGCAGGATCTGATAAAAGAGTAGGAGGTTGGGTTGATGGCCCTGGACCAGGATGATGCCAGTGTCGTAGACATCAACGATGCAGCGTGAGGATGAGAAGCCAGCCAAGAGGATTTCCCACTTGACCCCACCAGTAATGGGAGAGGAAGTGAAAGGGAAGAGAGTAAAGATGAGGTGAGGATTCCAAAGATCAAAGATCTAGAGAGGTGTCAGAGAAGAAGATGTCCGTGAAGACCTCTCTGGAGGTATCACTGACATAAGTGTCTGTGATGGGAAGGCCAGGGTTTGCATGCAGGATGACCTATTTGTGCTTTTTCATTCCAGACTTAGTGAGAGCGGGGGATAGGAGATAGAGTAGCAGTTAGAGAAGAAAGGAGAGAAAGTGATTGCCATTAGGGAGAAGGAGGGAAGTTGAAAGGAGAAAGGGTGACTGCACTGCACAGCTCTGATGTAAACTCACAGGTGGCTTAGCAGTAGCACAGAACACAATGCAATGCAGTTAGAGTGCAGAATGTAAGTACACACAGCTAAAATCAATTACAATGAAAGGCCACAAAATACAGTCAATCGGGGTACAGGATGACAATACACACAGCCCAAAAATTATTTTCATAAAAGAACCCAGATGCAGTGAATCAGGGTGCAGGATGACAATACACACAGCCCAAAAAATAAATAAAAATAAAAGTAGTGTAGAATGTACTAAGTCCAGTATTTACTTACCGTTAGTGACCCCGGTATAAAAACAATTATCAGGCGGTACTCTAAAGTAGGCTCACCACTATACAACGAAATACAAAAAATGCCACTAACCAAAAATACCACCAACAAAAACTACTGCCAAAATGCATCTAACAGATAGTATCAGAGACTTTTGAGAATGCCAGGCTCTTTGCTCCTCCCAGGCGCCAATACTCTGTTAACTCAACCCCTCTCCTTCCTTTCTGTACTTGTCTTCCTCTTAGCTCCTCCTTGAAGCTGCCTTTTCAACTCTTTCTACTTCATCTGTATTTCTTTTACACTCTTCCTGTTTTATTGTGCACACTTCCAACTTCTTCTTGCTTTGCTTTCTTCTGGTTACACCTCTTGCACTTTGTTGTGCACACTTGCACCTTTCCCTTTTTGCCTTTGGGTCGCGTGCACCCCGTTCTTGCTTTTGGGTCGCTTGCACCCTTTCCTTGCTTTTGGGTTGCTTGCGCCTTTTACTTGCTTTCGGGTCGCTTGCACCCTTTCCTTACTTTCGGGTCGCTTGCACCCTTTCCTTTTCCTTGTATTCTTTAAAGTTCACTCTCCTCTTATCTCTCTTTAATTCCATGCTGCTAGTGCATTTTTCTTTATGCTTTCTCTCTTGCTTTCCACTCTCTTTACTTTCACTCTTGCTTTCTGCTTTCTTTACCTTCTTTTTGCTTGTAAATGTTGTCTGTTTCCACTCCTGCACCAGCCACCCACGCTTCCTGAGTTTCTCTCTTCACTTTCATGAAACTCACTGGATAGCACAGCACTGGTGAACGGTCTCATCGGGATATACTGGGTCGAGGTCAGGGTCTCACCACCTGCCCCTGAGACATCCTTGGGACCGGCACTCATTCCAAGAGAATGAGAATCTTTCTGGACTCGGCCAGCAGGTCGCAGTCTGCTTCACTCCGGCTCTCGAGACACGGCTTCACTAGTGTTAGGCAGAATCCTGTGCAGTTCCCTTGGGGAACACTACAAAAAGATTAAGGCTACAGGAGTAAGCAGTAAACCCAGTTGGTAGCAGTCTGTACCACCCAGATTTACCTGGTAGCTGTGGCTGAGCAGTCAGACTTCTCTCAAGAAGAGTAAGGCAGTATATAGAGTATACACAATAGGGCTAAAACACAGTAGAGCAAACAAACACTGACCAGAGCTTTGTATAAAAAGTATATCATTATTTATTTAAAACACACTTTAGGCAATATACTAGCACTCTAAATCAAAAGCAAGTTAAAACACAGTCAGGTAAAGTATGCACACCTCTCTTAATAACTATTAGACAAGTCAGAGTTAAAACACCACGATTTGTTAAACAGATGTGAGCGCATAACCTGATGGCACTCCAATAGTTCAGTTAAAGGGAGAGAAAAAGGCAGAGCATAGAAATAAAACAGGTCCCAACACTTTCAGCAAGGGAATAAAGGCAGTAGATACTGTAGAGCCAAAGTTCATAGGCCAGGCCCACTTTAAATGGAGCAAAGCGAAATGTGCCCTAAAAGTTTAAAATGCACTAAAAGTCTTTGCAGAATGTTCAAAAGAGGTTGGGGTGATTCAAGAAGGTGAAGTTAGAAGGTCTGGGGCCAACCCAGTTGGAGAGCCAAGGATTTAAGGATCACCTTGGGCAAACCGAAGAAAGGGAGGCCAGGCAGGACACAGCACCTTAAAGAGACAGGAAGCTCCAGTGGTGGCAGTTGGTCCTGGCAATGGTTGCAGTTCGTTGTTTCGATCAGGGGAAGAGATGGTCTCGTCGTGGAGGAAACATGGAGTCGTTGCACTGCACAGGGATGAAACCAGCCGCGGAGTTCGTCGATAAAAGGTGCATTCCTTTTATTCACGGTCAAAGTGGTGAAGCTTGGCTGTCCGGCCGCCGGGGTGCTTGGCACGGGCGATTTCACCAAGAGATGTCTTTGGAAGGTGAAAAGGATGAACTGGTTGGTCCTACCAGCTCAGAGGAAGAAGACTCGCCCAGCAGAAGATCTCTTGTCGTTGGGAAAGTGGTTAGTTCGTTGCAGCATTGCTCCACTGGTGGTGTCGTTGTTGCAGATGGCTCAGCTTCTTCCCTCTTCAGATTCTTAGGTCCTGTGGCGACTTCTGAAGTTCCAGTCCCAAAGGCCCTGCTTTTATGCAGAAAAACCCCCATTCAACAGCCTAGCTGTCACTCAAACATGCTAAGCCGGGCGGCTCACCACTGGCCCAATCAGAGCAGAGTGCGACTTGAGTTGCTAAGGCAACACAGTCCAGGGTGCCAATTCCCCTCCCCACCCATCCTGTGGAACCCAGACAGATTAGCACCATTTGGAGGGCTTCTGTGGAGAAGCCTGCCAAAAAGTGGAACAAAGGGCTCGACCTTGGTCAGAGTTACAGAGACAGACATGAATGCCATTTTAGAAAAGAGTTCTGGCAAAAAGACCCAACCGTTGATTTAATATTAAATACATAAACCGGCGGTATCTTTAACATTGCACCAAAAAGTGGTGCGTTTAAAATCGATGGGAAAATCCCATAGAGAATATTCTGGTGGAATATTTTGCGTGGTAACCACTCCTACCAGCCAGAAAGTCAACAAGGGGGGACTGGACAGTGCCCCCTTGAAAACAGACCCAGGGGCAATATAATTAACCCCTTCCAGTACTTCCACAATATGATGGTTTGTACTGGTTCTGTTCACAATTTAAGACTAGTAAAGTCAATGGTGACTTTACATGCCCTGGGAGACAGTTTTCAGTCCCAGGGTATGGCGTCCATGTTTGGGGGTCACTATGACACCCCTGTGTTACTGCACTGAGGGTGCTGTGTAACACATACACAAAAAACAGATGATACCCTATGGAGTAAAAGACCCCATAAATCACACAAATAGTCAGAGACATACCTCAAATCATGCCTAAGAGTGGGAGTAAAAGAGTCCCACTCTTAGCAGGAGAAAATAACAAACCCCAGAAATCCAGCAACGTTGCTGGGGGACTCACTAGGTTTGGGAAATTAGCCTTATAAGAGAATTCTCCCTAACACTCACCCTCCCCCCCAAAAAAAACTAAGGGACAGGAGGATTGAATCCACTCCTGGATGAATCTCATACCTCTAGTTGGTTACAAACATCCTAGAGAGACCATCAGCATTTTGGTGGTGACACCTTGACCTGTGTCCAATGGATAGATCAAAGGTTTTCCTCTGTAAGCTATATGACCTACAAACCCTTTGAGGAACATCTTCCGTGTTAAATTTATAGGGGATCTGGTTGACCAGTCCCTCAGAATTTGGTACAACTTCTAAACCTGTGTTAGGCTTTTTCAAGGGGTCCTTATAAAGGATTCCCTTAGATCTAGAGGGGCCTCCAAGGTTCCTCACCACCTCTCTGTTGGGAGCAGGTTGGATCTCAGGCCTCTTGGTTGGAGGGGTTGGGGTTAGGCAATGTACCTGCTTCCCATTCCTCTTAGATCTTACCTCACCTACTTTAGGAGTTTCCCTCTTAATACTATGATTTGGGTTGGAGTCTTCAGTAGAAGGTCCAACAGTCTGAAGGTTTTTGGCCTTAGACCTTCCTTTTCTGGTTTTCCACCAGCAGTGAGAATGACCAGTTCTCTTAGACCTAGGTAGGGGTCCAGTTGTTCTATCCACCTCTTCCTCAGAAGCAGGGGGAGTCAGAGACTCTAAAACTGGGGGAACAATGAGGGAGCTATGTTCGGGCTCCCATTTCCCTAACATTTTAGCTTGAAATTTGCCTGGGTTAGAGGTCAACTCACTAACACCAGGGCTTGTAGTGGGGTTCTCAGTAGAGGTTCCCACAGGCTTAGAGTGGTCCCTTAAGGTGGACTCTCTAGCCAATTTGGTTAGGTTCTGCTGTTCCATACTGGGAGGCCTGGGGTTACTGGACACTACTTCTAAAGTTCTTAGGTCATTCCCCAACAGGACTCTCCCAGGCACCTCAGTCTTAACACTGACAGGAATCCTCACTGTCATGTTATTACACTGAATGAGGGCTGGTAGAATAGGAACCATCTGGGCAGGGCCTCACAGAATTTCTAGTGGGACCTTTGGGTGGGGTGCCTTAGCCACATCCTTAGGTTTGAAAAAGCTTTCATCCACTACTGTTCTGCTAGCCCCAATGTCTCTCCTGGCAGGAGTATCCTGGCCATTGACAAGAACACTGTCCACATAATATATCTTAGAGTTTGCTGGTAGGGAGTCATAGATTTCCCTATTCTGGTTGCTAACCAGACCCATAGGCTCTAATGATACACTTGCTTGAAGACTCAAGGGGTCTTCAGCAAAGACTTCAAAGTGAGCACTAGCCACTTGTACTTCCTCTTCAGGAGTGAAGGCTAAGGAGACTGTGCTGATCCCTGTAGGTCTACCCTTACATTTGGGATCTCCTTTGACATGGTCAGTTGCCTTACAGACATAGCATATTCCAAATGCTCTCTGGAATGGTGGCTTGTTCTGACCTCCTTCTGGTTGGTGACCAGAAGGTACACTAGCCTGATGGGGTTTCCCTGGTGGCTTACCATGGTTATGTTGTTGTGTGTGGCCCTCTTTGGTATGGGAGGTATTATAATTCTCTGGATTCACTTTTGGTGGCTGCTTTCTCTCATCCTTTTTCTGAGTGACCCCTGAATCCTTGTGAGTAGCCCTGTTGGCCACCCACAAATCAGCAGCCTTGGCTAGATTTCTAGGATCTATTTCCTTTGAATCAGCTAAGTGCTGTCTGAGCTCAGGAGTGCAGGTATCATAAATTGACTCCAACATCACAAGATTTCTCATTCCCTCATAAGTGTTCACTCTGCAACCCTTAATCCATTCCTCTAAGTTCTTCAAACTTTCATTCACCCAGGTAGCACAAGGGGTACCATCATGCTTTTTGAGGCTCCTAAACCTCTTAAGGTACTGGGAAGGGGTCTTCCCAAATCTAGCTATTAAAGCTAGCTTCACACATTCATAGTCCATCCTATCCACCTCCCCCAACTCCATTACCACATCATATGCAACAGGGGGAGCCTAAAGAACAACCACGGAAGCAACTGATTCCCTGAGATGTCCTGGAGCCCATGATTATATTCAAACATAGCCAACCAATCCAAAACATCCAACTTAGGTTCATACATACCCACAATCTCTTTAGGCATCTGGGGTCTTTTGGGACTGGAACTCCTAGAGGATCCGGGGAGAGAAGTATTTTCAATAGAACATTTCTTCATCTCTAGCTCACGCTCGAGCCCCATTTCTCTGATCCTTAGTTCTTGGTGCTTTTGTTCAGATTGGGCACTAATTCTTTTGAACTCTAATTCAAGTCTCATTTTTTCCTGTTCAATGAATGCAGGACTTAATGTGGGACCTGACAAAGGTACAGTAGACACAGGCAGAGGTGCTAGAGCAGGCAGAGGGCCAGGGGGAACAGTTACATTAGTTTCCTCTTCCTCTTCTAACTCTACAACAATACTACCATTACTTTGATTCATATCATCCTCATGGCTGTGGTTTCCATTTGCTGGGGAGGTAGGCTCCTCTAAACCACTACCCAGACTTTGATTCTCTAACAATCTTTCTATAAGTTCAATTTTCTTGCCTTTTACAGGAAGATCCTTATGTCTACAAAGAAATCTTAAACAATCAGCAGTTATTGCAGAAAGGGACTCCTGGCTGTAACTTTCCATAGTTGACTTGTTAAAAAAATAGCTTTACAGTGCTAAGCTTTGTGGTTAGTTGCACTAAAGTATCAGAAGCACTCTAAAATGTATACTCAATACAAATCCCACCGCTGTACACCAGTGTTAGGCAGATTCCTGTGCAGTTCCCTTGGGGAACACTGCAAAAAGATTAAGACTACAGGAGTAAGCAGCAAATCCAGTTGGTAGCAGTCTGTACCACCCAGATTTACCTGATAGCTGTGGCTGAGCAGTTAGACGTCTCTCAAGAAGAGTAAGGCAGTATATCGAGTATACACAATAGGGCTAAAAACACAGTAGAGCAAACAAACACTGACCAGAGCTTTGTATAAAAAGTATATAATTATTTATTTAAAGCACACTTTAGGCAATATACTAGCACTCTAAATCAAAAGCAATTTAAAACACAGTCAGGTAAAGTATACACACCTCCCTTAATAACTACTAGACAAGTCAGAGTTAAAACACCACGATTTGTTAAACAGATGTGAGCGCATAACCTGATGGAACTCCAATAGTTCAGTTAAAGGGAGAGAAAAAGGCAGAGCATAGAAATAAAACAGGTCCCAACACTTTTAGGAGTTCTCAGCAAGGGAATAAAGGCAGTATATACTGTAGAGCCAAAGTTCATAGGCCAGGCCCACTTTAAATGGAACAAAGCGAAATGTGCCCAGGATCACACGGTTTAAAATGCACTAAAAGTCCTTCCAGAGTGTTCAAAAGAGGTTGGGGTGATTCAAAAAGGTACAGTTTGAAGGTCTGGGGCCAACCCAGTTGGAAATCTAAGGATTTAAGGGTCACCTTGGCCAAACCGAAGAAAGGGAGGACAGGCAGGACACAGTACCTTAAAGAGAGAGGAAGCTCCAGCGGTTGCAGTTGTTCCTGGCAGTGGTTGCAGTTTGTTGTTTCGACCAGGGGAATAGAGGATCTCGTCGAGGAGGAAACATGGAGTCGTTGCACTGCACAGGGATGAAACCAGCCGCGGAGTTCGTCGATAAAAGGTGCGTTCCTTTTATTCGCAGTCAAAGTGATGAAGCTTGGCTATCTGGCCGCCGGGGTGCTTGGCACAGGCGATTCGACCAAGAGACGTCTTTGGAAGGTGAAAGGGTGAACTGGTTGGTCCCACCAGCTGAGAGGAAGAAGACTCGTCCAGCAGAAGATCTTCTCTTGTTGTTGGGAAAGTGGTGAGTTTGTTGCAGCAGGGCTCCACCGGTGGTGTCATCGTTGCAGATGGCTCAGCTTCTTCCCTCTTCGGATTCTTAGGGGGCTGTGGCGACTTCTAAAGTTCCAGTCCCTAATCCCTGCTTTTATGCAGAAAACCCCCCATTCAATAGCCTAGCTGTCTCTCAAACATGCTAAGTGGTGAGCCGGGCAGCTCACCGCTGGCCCAATCAGAACAGAGTGCAACTTGAGTTGCTAAGGCAACGCAGTCCTGGGTGCGAATTCCCCTCCCCACTCATCCTGTGGAACCCAGACAGAGTGGCACCATTTGGAGGGCTTCTGTGGAGAAGCCCGCCAAAAAGTGGAACAAAGGGCTCGACCTTGGTCAGAGTTACAGAGACCGACACAAACGCCATTTAAGAAAAGAGTTCTGGCAAAAAGACCCAACCGTTGATTTAATATTAAATAAATAAACCAGCGGTATCTTTAACATTGCACCAAAAAGTGGTGCGTTTAAAATCAATGGGAAAATCCCATAGAGAATATTCTGGTGGAATAATTTGCGTGGTAACCACTGCCACCAGCCAAAAACTCAACAAGGTGGGACTGGACAGTGCCCCCTTGAAAACAGAACCAGGGGCAATATAATTAACCCCTTCCAGTACTTCCACAATATGATGGTTTGTACTGGTTCTGTTCACAATTTAAGACTAGTAAAGTCAATGGTGACTTTACATGCCCTGGGAGACAGTAGTCAGTCTCAGGGTATGGAGTCTATGTTTGGGGGTCACTATGACACCCTGTGTTACTGCACTGAGGGTGCTGTTTAACACATACACAAAAACAGATGATACCCTATGGAGTAAAAGACCCCATAGCTCAAAATCACACAAATAGTCAGAGACATACCTCAAAACATGCCTAAGAGTGGGAGTACAAGAGTCTCACTCTTAGCAGGAGAAACAAAAGAAACCAAAAATCCAGCAAAGCTGCTGGGGGACTCACTAGGTTTGGGAAATTAGCCTTATAAGAGAATTCTCCCTAACAACTAGCCATGCTGAAGTCCCTCAAACACAGCGGGCCAGAGTCTTGGCACACTGCTCCCCTCCAGGTTTCTCCTACTGCAGCCCCCTTCTCCTTGGCTGTCCTGGTTCCATCAGCAACTCCAGCTTGCTCCACTTTCCTGTCAAAATCTGGCTTGGGACTGAGAAGGGATCCCCTGCTGGACTCCCTTCTACCCTCCCAACTGCTTCTCTCTGTACTGTTGAATGTCCCACCTTTCATACACCTGAGACATGTCAAGGGCATTGGGTGTGAGTCCTCAGTCTCCCTTGCCCCACCTTCATTGGGCCAATTTATAAGCCATGCCTGACTCTTAGGACCCCCTTCTCTTCTGTCAATCCTAACGTGGTGCATGTTTGTCGGATTGCTGTCAAGTGCCTGACCTTTCCTGACTCTATTAATAGGACAGCCTAATGGTGGAGTGTCATAGGCCTCTCCCTCAACAGTGTTGTTCCTATGGGTAATCCTTATAACTCCCAGCTGCCTCTTCCTTGTCCTAGTACATGTTGGAAATGGGAAGGGGGGAATAGGATGAGGTTGAAAATTCCCCATAAAGGCTGAGGTAGAGAGTAATGATGTATATATGGGAAGGGACAAATTCTGTGTCTCTGTACCAGTAGATGTTACATGTGGGAAAATGAGAGAAGAAGTTTTACCGCATCCTAAAGAGGTTGTGGGAGGGGTAAAGGTAGATTGGCCATCAGTAGGAAAAGGGGAATATTGCGTCTTGTCCGTGGACTTCACTCCCAATCCCCATGGACCCTCCACCCAGATGATCCTTCCCCCGCTTCTCCACACCCAGGTTCTAGTTTCAACAGCAGCGGCTGTCCCCTGGCCACCTGAGAAGAGGATCCAGGGGGTATAGGAGTGAGAATACCCTCAGGTTTCTCACAGTCACTATACACCAACATTCCACAATAGGAGACATTGATAGTGATTAAAAAAGTTCTAGAAAAATGTAGTCCGCCACCAGAGGTTCCAATCCAACTCATTCAACAATTCACCGAAATTGCACTTACTAAAAATGTCTTTCTGTACAATGACCAATTTTACCAACAGGCATCGGACACTGCAATAGGGGACACTTTTACGCCCAGCCTTGCCAATCGTTATGTCAGTGCCTTTGAAGAAGACAGTATATATGCACACAACCCTTTCGAACAGCATCTAGAAATATGGCACAGGTATATCAATGACATTTTTATCATCTTCACTGGAATTTAAGACCAACTAGGATCTTTCTTTGAATGGCTACAACTCTAAAAATATCCATTTATGCTTTACAATGACAAAAAGCAAAACAGCCATCCAATTTTTATATTCTTGGATAACAGCACAACAGGGCGTACTACAGATTATGATTTATCACAAATCCACAGATTGAAAATCCCTTTTACAGTTTGACAGCTAGCATCCCCTTAGTCTTAGACAGAACTTGTTCTTTGGACAGTTCCTACAATACAGAAGGTACTGTACAAGCAGACAAGAATATGAAAAACAGGCAAAACAACTGAGTGACAAACTCATGGCTAGTGGTTATCCAAAGAAAATTGTTTGACATGCCTGTAAAAGGGCCGGTAATATAGTGCGAGAAATTACACTGTAACAGTATAAACAACCCAATACATCAGAGAAGGGGATCACAGCAGTTTTGAGCAACACCCCTCTAGTAAACCAAATCAAGAAAGAAATTAATTGATTTTGGCCGCTGCTCAATGTGTGTGATACCAATCTGGAGCGCCCCAGGTTTGCCATCGAAAGACGGAAAAATGTACGCCACTTTTTCATGCATAGTAACCAACAGCCAACACAACAAATTCCACCTCAGACAAAACTATGGTCTACCCCGCGAGCAACAGGGCATGCACCATGCAGCACTTGTACAGTATGTCCACAAACAAGAAGAAGTAAAGCAGTAGATATCGGGTGAACAGCACCATGGCTGCAACAAACCTTCACCAATTGCAATACACTAAATGTGGTGTATCTGATAACATGCCCATGATATGTGGGCATGAAAGCATGTAAAATCAAACAATGAATTGTGGAACACAAGTCGTGCATCCGCACCAAAAAACTGACAGCTCCAATTGTTGTGCACTTCATGGAAAAGAGACACTCTGAAAAAGAGTTGAAATCAGCGATCATTGAAAGAGTGAAATTACCATCAAGAGGTGACATTAACCGCCTGCTTATTCTACGAGAACACAACTGGATGGTCAAAATGAAGACAGACAAAAATGGTCCTAATGAGGGGATCCTCTGGCAACATTTAGCTACAACATAGGCATTTGGCGCCTTAATAACAGAAGAATAGGAGCATGTTTGTACCTCCATTTCCTATATGCAGAATAGACAATGGGGCGAAAAATGAGAACTGTAAAAGTTAAAAACATGCAATGCGGGAGTAGTGGAAAATTGGAATAATGTGCAGGATATTAATCACATAAGAACAGTAACTAAATGCACATTATGACAGACGCCCTAATGTGTCCCCATAGGAAGCATGACTAGATCTATACACTACTCACATCAATCATAGACTCCCATACGCTGTTGGACCCATGGATGTTGCTGGGAAAGGCCGGCTCTATAACGAAACACATGGAGCCCAGCTGCGTGTCAACTGCTCTTTATTCAACATATTCAGCAACTGCTAGAAACCCGTGCCTGCCCCTCCCTAACCCCAACGTCATATCCTGGTGCCTCCACACTCTCCTGTGGCCTCAGCTACGCCACGCCCACATAACGGTGTGGAGTAGCGGACATCTCCCCCCTTTTTAGCATCAGCGTCCTTATCCCATTTCTTCTATGAGCCGGACTGGCTTCATGCGACTTCTCTGCAGGCGTCTTGAGCTTCTGGGGGTGGCCCACTCTCTTGCGGGGAGCTCAGTGTTTTGTTCTCCTTCGGATTCTTCTCCATCTCCTTGGTAGGGCTCATCTCGCATTCTTTCTTCTTCACTTTCGCTGTTCATGTCCATTGTCCCCTTATGATTGGAGACCACCCGTTTAAAATATGATACGTTTCTGGTTACTGACGAACAGTCATTTCCTTGTGCAGTAATCATTGGGCCTTTCTTGTGAGTCACTACGAGTGGGGTGGGTGCAAACGTGCCGTCTTCTTTCCTCATCTTCGGTTGCCGAAGCCACACTTCATCTCCCACCTGTACAGGTGCTTCTCTTGCACGTCTGTTGCGGTCTGCTGCTTCTTTCATCTTTGCCTTGGCTGTTTCATCATTGTCTTTGGCTTCGTGTTCCAGCCTGGTCATTTCGGGTGTCCTGGGATCTTCCGGTAGTCTCGTCTTAACTGGTCTTCGGAACATTAGATCCGCCGGGCATATTCCTGTTGTGCTGTGGGGTGTGTGCCGGTATTCTCTCAGCAATTGGTTGATGGCCTGCTCAAATGATTTGTTCTGGATTTTTGCTATCTGGAGTGTTCCTTTAATGCTGGCCATGAATCGTTCGACCATGCCATTTGCCTGCGGCCATCGTGGGGTGATCTTGCAGTGTTGAAACCCCATGTATTTGGCGAAGTTGTGAAACTCGTGACTTGCGAATGTTGGGCCATTGTCCGACTTTATGACTTTTGGTATTCCATATGCTGATAGCATTCGGTCTAGGGCCGGGATGACGCTGGCCGTCGCACTGCTCTCCACGATCTGCGCGTCTGGGAAACGTTAGTGCTCGTCCATGAGAACTACTATATGGGTGCCATCACTGAGAGGCCCAAAAAGGTCCACTGTGAGTTGCTCCCAGACTTGTTTAGGCAGCAGTGACATTTGTAGTGGGTTAGGGTGTGGAGGCGGCGCTACTTGCGCACAGATGTGGCATCACCCCACTATGTTGTCCACCAGCTTGTCGAGTTGCGGGAATCACACTTTTTGACGGAGGAGGCGCTTGGTGGCTACCACTCTTCTGTGACTCTCGTGCGCCAGGTGCACTGTCCGTTCACAGAGTTCCTTTGGGATCACCACTTTGCAACCTTTGAGCACTATGTGGTCTTCGACCACTGTCAGCTCCTCTCGCACCTGGTCGAGCCATTTGACATCCTCTCGCACTGTTTCAGCTTCCGACCTGGCTTGTTGTCTCATGAGCGCTTTCTTGTTTGAAAGTAGGCAGTGACGCACAATCCGGAGTGCTGGGTCTTGCTCCGAATATTTGTTCAGTTCCAGCCACCCTACCGGTAGGGGCTGCAGGTGATGGATTATGTAATTTATGTATGCGTCCGCTATGGAGGGCTGTGATTCTGCTGGCCCCGTGGGGTGTTGGGATAGGTAATCTGCCGGGTTTTCGTCTTTTCCTGGGCAGTGCACCACCTAGAATTTATAATCTTGTAAGCGTAGGCCCCATCTTGCTATCCTCGGGGGCATTTGTGCTCTTGGGTCGCCGTAGATGGTCAATAGCGCCTGATGATCTGTCACTATCGTGAAATCTTTTCTGAATAGGAACAGGTGGAAGTACTCGCATGCCCATACAACTGCCAAGCTTTCTTTTTCCGCTTGGGAGTACGCCTGTTCTGTGGCGGTGAGACTCCTGCTGGTGTAGGCCACGATGTAGATGTTGGGTGGGTCTAAGCGATCTTTCTGGGTCAGTATGGCGCCGAGTCCCATTGGGCTGGCATCTACTATGATTTCAGTGTCTCTCTGGGCGTCGAAGTATGCCATGTCCTCTGCATGCAAGATGGCGTTCCTGATGTTCTCGAAGGCCTGCTGACACTCTGTGGACCATGTGAATGGAGCATCTTTGCGGTTGAGTAGCCGCAGCGGGTTGCTAATGGTGGCGTAGTCCTTCAGGTACCGGGAGCAATAGCTAGCTAGGCCTAGAAATGAGCGCAGATCTGACATGTTTTTGGGTGGCGGGGCTGAGTTCAACGCTGTCACTTTATCCGGGTCTGGGGGCATCCCTTTTTCCGAGAAGATGTGCCCAAAGAATCTCAGGGCTCATTTGGAGAATTCGCACTTTGCCTTGTTCAGTGTGAGTCCTGCTTCTTCCAGGGCCTGACACACCCTGTGCAGTGCTCTGTCATGTTCTTCTTGTGTTTTTCCGTATACGAGTACGCCGTCGGAATAATTCAGGCAGTTGGGGATGTGTCTGATCACTCTGTGTATTTATTTCCTCCTGGAATATCTCGGCTGCCGACGAGATGCCAAAGCTGAGTCGTTTATGCTGAAATAGACCGAGGTGTGTCACGAATGTGGTGATGTACCTGGATTCTGGGGAAATTTAAATCTGGTGGTATCCTTTCTTTAAATCCAGTTTGGAGAAAATGTTTGCCCCATGTAACAGGTGGATCATGTCTGTTATTCTGGGTGACTGGTGTCTTTCTCTTTCGATGGCTACGTTTGCTCTGTGCATGTTGACACACAGGCGTATGGACCCATTGGGGGATTTCTTTGGTATGGGAACAATGGGTGATACCCAGGGTATGGGGCCTCAGACGGGCTCGATGACGTTCATTTTTATGAGTTTGTCCAGTTCCTCCTCAACCTGACGCTGAAGGTTGAACGGTATGCCACGGTAGTGCTGCGCCACTGGTTCAATATTGGGGTTGATATGCAGGTGTACTTTTCTGTTTTTCAGTTTTCCGAGACCGCTAAACAGTTTGGGGAACATTTGCTCAATGGCTTCTGTCTTGGCAGAGTACTTGTGAGCCATTAGTTGATATAATATGTGTACTAGCCCCATCTCTACTGCTGTGCAGAAACTCAGGATGCACCCGCTGTTGGCTTCCGTTTTTAGGATGTGCAAGGGAATTTTGGCTGCGTGTTCCTTGTGGGTGCACCAGGCCATGATCATGCCCTTGCATGGTAATGGTTTTGTCGCTCCATGTGGGTAAATGTCAACAGTGGTCTGTTTGACCTTTGGTGGTGGGGTGAGCGACTCGTAAGCTTGCTCGTTTATAATGTTGACTGTTGCACCCGTGTCAATCAGGAAGTTCAGTGGGGTGTTGTTAACGTGCAACATGAGGATTGGGCTGTGCTGGGTGGCCGTGGTGTTGTTGAGTGCCCATACATACCCCTTCTTCCTCTGGTCCTCTTCTGATGATGGGGTGTCGCTGCTGGAGGGAGAGCGCATCTCGATGTAACGGACGAAGCGTCTCCTTTGAGAGCATCTGGATCCTTCATGTGACCGCTTGTCCTCGCGGGGAGGTGGACCCGGGCGATCTCTGTCCTCCCTTCTGGGTGTGGCTTGTTCCTCCTCCCTCCTTGTGAATGGCGGGCTGCGTCGTGCGTATCTTCGTCTGTCCTGGGTACGTTGTTTGTGCGTGGCGGGGCCTGGTGAGTTTTTGCACATTGCTCTGTAATGGTCCATACCCCCGCAGGAGGCGCACTGTTGACCCATGGCAGGACAATCACCCATGTGCGGGTATTCGTAGCCACATCTGTATAGTGGGTGGCGTCTGGGCGCTTGCCACCAGGGCTGGGGGCTGCGTACAGTTTGTTTATGGTGTCGGGGTTGCTTGCGGATTGCTGAATGGTGACTTTGCCCAGGGTTTTACAGTTGAGACTCTACCACAGCTTCCATGCGAGCGAGCGCCAGGATCTTGTCCAGGGATCTTTGTTTTTGCAGGAGTTGTTTGCAGAACGGTTGCGACAGGCATCCTGCAATGACCTGTGATCTCAGTGCTTCGTCATTTGAATACCTCGGAAATTCGCAGTGCTTCAATTTAATGCAGAGTCGCATGACAAAATTGTCCATGGATTCGCCTTTTTCTTGCCGTGTGGTATGGAATATGTGGCGTTCATAGTCAATGTTGGTATGTGGGGCAAAGTATTGGGAGAGTTTATCATGGAGTTCTCCATATGTCACTGTTTCAACGTTCATTAATTCGCGTGCAATGTCTCTTACTGCTGGACCCACTGCCATGAACAACGTGTTTTTGAGTCTCTCATCATCTTTCAACCCTATGGCCCCAGCGTAGAACTTGAAGTCTCGCAGCCACGTGGTCCAGCGGGGTCCCAGGTTTGAAGTGTCTCTTATTTCAAATGGGCCTGGCATGTGCATGACTTGCGCAGCGCCACTTGCCTCCTGTGTCGGTTGGTTATCTCCTTGCGTGTTGTCTGCGCTTCCTGATGAGGATGCGGTGGCTTGTGCTGTGTCAGACATGTTTGCTCCTGATATGGAATGTCTCCTGTGTTTGGTGATCTTCTGTGACTTTCAAGGTGCTTGTATGCTCTGTGTTTGAATATCCTTCAGACGTTTTCCTTAGGGTAATTACCCTCCATTCATTCAACATTTCACTTGCCTCCTTTAACTTGCTGCCGTGATCTTTACTTTCCTCGCGGGCCTCAGTCAGCTGGGAGCGTGAGCGTGACACGTTTTCCTTCCTGCGGCCGTAATGCGGGCCCGTTTTGCCCCTTCCGGCTCCTCCGCTTCAGGGGCAATGAAGCGTGGGGTGTGGGCACCTTGCCAGCATCATTCACTGGCGTGCTGCTCATGTGCCGAGGCAGCCGCGAGTCTCCAATGCAGCATACGCCCTGCCTGACGTACGCGTGTGAAGCGTGTCTGCGCAGCGGGGCCCAGTTCATGCCGGCACCGTTCGTGCTCGGGAGGCGCGCCGACGCGCTGAACTGCCCGATGGCAGGCCTCGCTCCTAGGCACGAGTGGGTCTTGCACCCCTCGTCGCCATTGTTGGACCCATGGACGTTGCTGGGAAAGGCTGGCTCTATAACGAAACACACGGAGCCCAGCTGTGGTTCAACTGCTCTTTATTCAACATATTCGGCAACTGCCGGAAACCCGTGCCCGCCCCTCCCTAACCCAATGTCATATCCTGGTGCCTCCGCACTCTCCTGTGGCCTCAGCTACGCCACGCCACACCCACATAACGGTGTGGACTAGTTGACATACACCACTTCAAGATGGCGGCTCTAGAACATGGAAGTAGCCGAGCAGGCAAAAACCAAGTGTTCGGGGATTGCCATGGTTACAAAACATGTCTGCACTGATCAGCCTGCTTAGTTGCAGACGAGCTGATCAGTAGACACACGGACTCAAGGTAAGAGTCAAGAAGATAGATGGGGACACATTTCACGTGCAGTTTACAAGCCCTTCCAAAGATAGTGTGAGATTATATATATAAGTCACGAACAAGGAGCAGTCAACTTACATAATCGTGGCTAACAACAAGGGGATCACGTTAAAAGGACTGCAACAAAACATTGGAAAGTTGTGCATTCAGGGCTGCTACACAGAAAATGCCCAGCGGATGTGTTCTTGCCAGCATGAGCGCTGTAGACACACTAACCCTCATTAGGACCTTGGCGGAGGACCATGGCGCTATTTGCACCATGGTCCATGGCGCTAAGCTGCCAACTCCGCCATGGGGGTTGGCGGACTTACCGCCCCATTCCGAGGTTGGCGGGGCGGTAAGTCCCCAATCCCCATTTACCCTTCCCCATTCCCATTTCTGGCCCCATAGGGCATAATGGGAGTGGGGAAGGCGTTAATTACGCCACCGTAAATTACGGTGGCGTAATTAACAACAAGGTCCCTTAGCGCCATGGATTTTAACGCCTGCTAAAAGCAGGCGTTAAAATCACCATGGCGCTAGGGGAACTCGTACTCAGGCGGTAAGGTGCGCCATGGTTTACGCCGGCGTAAACCCCTTACCGCCTGGGTCCTAATGAGGGCCACAGTATACAGCTAGAGGTTAGGGATTTGAAGTCCTTATACACTACTCAGACAATTGAGTGTACGCCAGATTGGGCTAAAAACAAACAAGTAGGTGGGCAGGCAATAAGGGCCATGTATAACTTAACACAAGCCCTTATGGTTTACTATACATGGCAGAGCAGTACAATATGTGCACTCAGAATCATGTAATATGATAAAAACCTCTCCCAATATTTGTGTCTTGTTCCCTAAGTGGCACAGATCTAGGGACCCCGAAAACATTCAGGCGCTTGAAAAGATGTCAACAACAGGGAATAGCACCAGTGAACAACAGCACTGGTAAGTCACTATGTAATCTGTCCCGCAATGACAATAAACAAGAATGTTTCTTTTCAAATTACTTTTTAACTGTGGTCTCTCGCCACAAACTCCAGTCTCACCTCTAATTGACCATGGCGCTTGTTTAATGTGGTAATGAAACGCATGCAGAATGCATTACGACGTATGGAGCCCGCTAAGTGGTAAAAATTAAAAGAGCACTATATGTGTCTCTTTTTTTGTCCCCTAAAGGGTGTGCAATGTCCAGAGCCAGAATCAATCCTGCTACAGGTCAGTACCAACGGCAAATAAAATAGACAACTAAGGTGGTTCATGATTAATGTGTGAACTGATCGTCCTAAAGTATATGGTAACACTTAACTCTATTCCACCGAAACTGTTTGACATTACAAACAGGATGGGCCTCATCACAAGTTTGACCTTAGCCCTTAAATGCGGTGATGACGCTATTATTAAAGGCTAGCCAAATCATGAGTTGGGCGGAAAGTTTGGAGTTTTACCTCCAGTTTTTTGCTGGAGGTAACATACTCCAGTTTCCACCTGTTTTTCAGTGCTATTAGTGTGGTGCTAATTGAGCTAATTCGAATGAACCCAATGGGGAATGGGAACTTAGTGCTGCATGCTACTCTTGGTCCGCCGCTAATAACAGATGACTGAGTAGCAGTAACGCTATTTGCATTGGTGGTATCCCAGCGGTAATATCGCAGGGATACCGCCAAGGCTCTGCTAGAGCCCGATGTGTCAAGGCAAAAACACACACCTAATGAAATTACTGGGATAATACATTTACAAGTGAAGGTTCCCCCCACTTGTTTCTTTCTATTTTGCCATAAAGAAAAAAACGTTCCTTTTTAAACTCATTTCTCTTAATCTAACTGTCGACAATAACAATGATAAATTACTAGTTTGGAACCAAGTGTATATTTAGAACCAGCACCGAAAGGGACAGTACCTCTCTCTGTCTTTCACCTAGATAGGTGGCCCACCACTGCAGACTAGGGATAGCACACCCATGCACAGGGAAATTTAGAGTCTGTGCACGCTCAGTTACCTAGTGATACAGGTTATCCAAATGAAAGTTAAATGTCCTCTCTCCTCAGTATTTTCATGATAAAATAGGGCACCAGAGAGGTACGATGCCTTGACCTACAGGCCTTTTGGTTTGTTTTTGTTAGACCATACATCCAATATTAGAACCAGATGTATGAAATATCCTGTAACTCGTCACTTCATCTAAAGGGGACACAATATCTCATAGATTAAGGTAATGGTCTTAATGGTCCATAATTCACAAAGAGGAGGTGATCTTGTTAAGAAATGTTCCCAACAAGAACTGTTTTGGATAGACCGCTTAGACACTGCCGTGCCAAAAGGGATGAATGAAGACTATAATTTAGGCTGTCATATTGAAAAGAACAATTGTGTTTGATCTTCCAGATCTAAATTGTCCAGGATTGTCTCTAAACATTTTAATATGCTTTGCTTCTTCGGTTATGGTGGGATCGATAATTTGAATGAGTTCTTGACATCATGTTGTAAAATATAGATGTTAAATGTCCTGTCAAAAGACAATCCGTAGATAATGAGGGATTTTATAGAAGTTATTCTTCTAGACTTATTTTTCTTCACTGGCACATTTTTTAATTCTTTTATTTCATTTGTACATTCTTTTATATCTGTGTTTTGCCATTAATCGAGCAATGTTATCTTTTTACATCTCATTCATGCCTATTCTTTCATCTCTATTACACACTTCCACTATGATTACTCACTATTTCTTTTCAATCTTGTACGTTCTCAAATGGTTATAATTGAATGTTGCATTACGTCCTGATGTCATCTACGTGATGACATCATCACGCAATTAATATTATTTTGTTTTGTATGTAACTCGGACATCTTGGCTCTAAAAGCGATTCTCACGCCTGGTGACTTCTTTGCTTGTCTACCTCTTGGGAACTAACTGGACCTAATCGAAGGTATTCACTCTCCTGATTTAGGATTTGATATTATAATTAGAGGTCTCACTTATTTTTCCACTTACATTATTTACACTATGTTTCTCTACTTGTAGTTATCGGGTATGTTTCCCATGCTGATTCCAGATATCCTCCATAATAACTCACTAACACTGAAGGTACTCTCTTTTTTCTTACTACTGGTATTCGTCTATATGTACCAACATTACCTTTGGTATCTCTCCTACTTTGTTTACTCAATTTCTTTTCTGTCACTTTTCTGCCACTTTTCCCATAACTCCAGAATTTGTTCCTTCAGATATTCTCCCATACTCTGTGTACTCTGATTCTGAGGTACAATTTGTGATTTCCTGTTTGTGGCCATTACATATATTGAGAAGTCTGCTGATGACTCTGAATCTACTGTCTTTTATATTTGCTATTTGGAGTATATGCTACTGAGCTGTTTAGAGTGGATTGATCATTATTTTTGGATTTCTTTGAGTATTTGAATATTTTTGGATAATTGTTATATCTAATTTTCGTTTCAATATTTAATTATAAGATGTTCTCAAACCATTTCTTATTTATATTCTAGACTGCGTATTGTTATCCTCCTGATGAAGGGAAACACTTCCCGAAACACCTTGAGCCTTAAGCTCTGTTTGAATAAATCCAAACACTGATTTCAATGATTCTGGTGTGCCGGGACGGAGGTTTCCCTAATTAGGAAATACCTCATTGCCGCGTCCTTAAAAAATGGACAGATGGAGAGGGCAGAGTAATCTTCACAAAGCCTATGATGAAGGAAAAGTTGTTCATAATGGTCTCAGTGTATGCCCCTAATGGGGAGAATACCACATTTTTCTCCTACATTAATACAATTATCAGAGAAATCCAACAAACAGTAATCATAATAGGAGGAGATTGGAATATAGTTATGGATCCCTTCTTAGAAAAACCAGGCAAACCAGACCTCTCACACAACAGGGAAAGAGGAATACTAAGGGATATACTGAGTGACCATGGTCTAGTGGACCCCTGGCGATGACTCCATCGTAAGAAGGGGCTTTACCTTCAACTCTAGCACACATGTTTTCCTCTCAGGAATAGATTACTTTATCATCTCCCATGCCCTATTATCACTAGTCCCATCTAACAAGACCCTCACAATGGGACGATGAGACCATGCCTGATAAAGATGCACCTCCATCTAGACATAACTGGGTCTTCCTCACTCTGATGGTGGATGAATGCTAGTCTGTTCTAGAGCGCCTTGAAGAGAGAATGTCTCTGAAGCTTTATGCAAGACTTCCTAGATTTGAATAGGAGCTCTGTACAAACCAGCAAAATCCTATGGGCAGCAGGGAAAGCATACATGAGAGGCAAACTAATGCAGGATGTGTCTAAAGAAAGGAGAATATGCAAACAATTGTTGTAACAGCTACAGGCAGATATCAAGCACCTCAATGAAATCTATGTAAAAACCCTTCCCATGAACACCTCAATAAACTAAACACAACGAAGCTAGAAACTAATGACATGCACACAAAATCACCCAAATTTGCCTCGTTTAGTCTGCGGCAAAGACACTATGAAAGGGGAGAAAAAGCAGGTAGGCTATTGACAGCCCAGCGGAAAGAAAGAGAGAATAGCATGAAGATACCCCTATTAAAAAGAGATGATAACCACATGAAAACTGACCCTTTTTTTATAAATCAGGAATTCAGAAAATTCTACCAACTATCATACACCTGAAGGCCGACAGAGCTTGCAAGAAAAACAAACCATGTTTCTAGAGAAACTGAGTCTACCCATTATTTAAGAACAAGAGAGATAATGACTGAGCCTAGATATATCAGAGGATGAAATCAGAGAGGCTATTATCTCCTTGCCTACAAGCAAAATGACAGGCATAGATGGACACCCGCTGAGGTTCCACAAGCATTGCAAACTGATGGCAACCCTGATACTCTCCACATTCTTCAAGGAAGCTGAGGCGGGGCATACTGACCTCCCCGAGTTCAACAAAGCCCTAATAACTGTTCTTTCGAAAACAGCTAGAGACCCAGCACGATGTGCAAATTACAGGTCTATCTCCCTTCTCAAATAAACATTCTAGCGAAGGTGCTAGCCCATAGACTTGTGAAAGTGATCCCCAGTCTGATTAATGATGACCAGACCGGCTTTGTCCCAGGGAGGTTTGCAAAAAACAATTTAAGAACACTTTTGCACATCATTTGGCAGGAACCATATTATACAAAGCCTGAATTTTCATCTCCCTTCATGCTGAAAAAACATTTGAAAGGATGTAATGACACTGGGAGTCATTCCAACCCTGGCTCTAAGGGGTTAACGGCACCGGTAAATGTGCCGGAGCCGTCAACCCCTTACCGCCCTATTATGAGGTCTCCTCGCGGGACCCGGTAAGGACGACTGGTAAAACCAGGCGTCCTTAGGGGGTCCCGCGAGGCAACAAGCATGCTAACAACGGGCCCGTTATTAACAGACCCGTTATTAGCATGCTCCCCATTCCCATTGAGCCCTATGGGGGCTCGAATGGGAATGGGGATGTACCGGGTCCGGGTTCGTTGAACAAGGAATTACCGGGCTCTTCAAGGTTGGAATGGCCCAGTAATTCCTCATTCAAGGAACCCGGACCCGGAAGAAATTATGCCATTAGCGACATGGTTACCTCCTACCGTGTAATGACCCCCACTATCTTTTCACATTTATATATTTCTGTAAAAAAATGCTTTTTTTGCAATCATGGACCCTGGTTTGAAATGAAGAGTCAACACTCCTGTAAGAATGGACCTACAATCTATAATGATTATAGTGTGTATCACAGAAATATATCTTTATTTTGCATTATGCCAATTTATCATAAAAACTGAGTAAACAATTAGTTAAAAACAACTCATACAGTACACTCATACATACACAAGAGATAGGTCTTGCAAACTGGTAGGTTGTGTGCACCTAACATGGAGTTCTATTTCCTTGCATCACTGCTCAACCAGTTATTGGCACTTCACAATATGCTGCAGAGACCATGTTGGGCAAGATGGGAGAAAGAAACAACAGACTGGGACCAAAGCACCCATAGCATATATCTCGTAGCACCACAAACAACTAAACACCCTACACTAAGAACTAATGCACATACCTGCGGAAGGATACACAGGCTAACTAAAATACACCCCTACGCGCACAAAAAAGTCTCCATATGGCACAATATGATGGTAGCACTAATGGGATCTCTTATATGGTGGGAGAAATGGGCGGTATTAGGGACAAAATGCAGGAGCAACATGATGGATGAAAAGTATAGACTATATACCTTCGACCAACTATCTCTCAAATACTGCTTACCTTGCGACCAGGCATGGAAACACCTTGCCTAAGGAAAGTGAGCTCATGACTGCATGGTTTTCTTCCCACATCACAGCCAGCAGCCCTCCTTGAATGACACAAAACCAAACCAGTTAAAAATCAGCTCTTTACTACTTCCTGATCTAAAACTGTCTCCCGACCAATCATCAACTACACCTCTGGGGCAAATGGGAGAGTGTCCAACAGCAAACTCTGTTGAACTCCCAATGGAGCAGACCACTAAACCTGGGTATCCGTATACATTTTGAATTTTAAAAACCAAATGGGAGATTTGTTCAAATTGCGGCTGAATGAAAATTTGATACAGCCAAAAAGGTTGAACAAATCTCCTATTCAGTGCCAATATAGTGACCACGGGGAGAGGGGGTGTGAGGGTGTCCCCTGCACCCGTGGTCACTACAATGTCATCGGGGGCATTTGAGAAGAAATTTAAAAAAAAAGGAAAATAGGACCCTCCAGCGCCGGTTCCCATCCACGTGAGTGAAGGGAACCAACGTTGCAGAGGGATAGAGAAGTCGGTGGCACCCAACGAAGTGCGCCACCAACAGGTAAGTAGGGGGGCAGGTGCGGGATCATTATTTGAACAAGTCTCGCATTTCGAATTCGGCATTGCCGCATTGGGCAATTTCAAAATTCATAATTGTAGGATGCGGCCAAATCACGGATATCCCTAAACCTGCATTACAATACTATCAAAGAAGCTAGGCTAAAACTCACACAGTTTACAATTCTACATGACTGGTATTGGACACCAAGCAAATTATATGGCCTCAAACTGGTGGTGGATGATAAATGCCGGAGATGCGACTCACCTTCAGGAGACCTAATGCATATACCTGCCCCAAAATCAAAACCCTCTGTATGAGTGTTTAGACTAGGATCAAAAGAGTAGTTGAACTAGACATTCCTAAACAAGGAAAGGTGACTTTGATACCTGACTTCTACGAAATAGGCCGCCTCACTCCACAAGAATCACCCTGGATCGTTGATGGTGGAGAAGACTTGCCTGCTCTGACTATAGAAACAGGATAGCTCCCCCACGATAAAAGACTGAACTCACGAGTTACAAAGCTGGCATCTTTTGAAAGGGTGATATATAAAGTGAATGATCAATATACCAGGACGTTTGGGGTAGCTTCTTAGCTACACTAGAAAATAGGGATGTACCCAATAGTAGATTTAAGTATTTGGTGAATACCGAAAAGTTGGGCAAGTATTCGGACAGAGCAGACTATGGAGCTGAATAGATGCCTTTTTAATAAATTAAGTTTTGTAGACAAGAAAAACACTTTGTAATTTCAAAACACACTTCAAAATATGTAGATCAATTCTTTATAGCATTTCTTTTCTTTGTTGTCCATAGACGATGCATTTGTAAACCATGGAAGGATTACAATATCAGAAAATAAACTGTTCAATAACATCACAGTTTGTATTTTTGTGCATTCATAAGTGTTGCTTTTTGGTAGGGTCCAAGTAACAAAGACTAACCAAAAGGTATAGTATGCATGTATGCAATCCTTGTGAGGGGAGACTGGGATGTGTGTACTTTGAAATGTTCCTTTTGGGCCTGCCCATCTTTAGCCTCCAGTAAGGCACTGAAACACAAAAGGAGTAATTACAGCAATTAGCACCCTGTTGACTGCTGAGGTGCTACTGAATAGAAAACGTTGGGATGCTAAAGAAATGTTTCTACCTGTGGTACTGAGTGGGGAAGAGCAGTGCTTACTTTGTAAAAAAATAAGTGGCAGTGCCCAAAAAATATTGGCCCCACAATGCCGGGCGCGGTGCCGCCCGCAGTGTGGGCACGACGCCGCCTTCAGCGCTGGCATGGCGCCGCCCTCAGCGCGGGCATGCCGGCCGTGCCAGTTCAGTGCTAGACCTACCTAGATCGGCCCACCACCAGCCAATCACACTGCTGGTGCTCCATGTCACATGTTTGGCTCTGCAGCAACTGCTGACACAGGCTAGTAGTAAATACGCAACTAAGACATGCTCCTCCTGTAACTGCGCCTCGATGACCCTGGGCTGTGTGAGTGCTTTAAAAATGCAAATAAATAAAAAAGTATTCTGTTTCAGTCACTGTTGCACTGTATTTGTCTCTACCCCTTCTGCCCTATCTGGCAGTCTGTTAAAGTAAAAGTATTGTTAATCGATTACCTCCAGGAAGAGCACCCTCCCCTCAGCCTGTTATTCAGTCACCTCATCCAGGTGTTTTGTGTAATCAATTTACTCTCAAGCCCTTATCAGTTTTCATATCTCATAAATGCACCCCCCTTTACCCTTCCTTCAAGCATGATCATGGTGTTGTATAACTTAGAAAAAGTCATGAAAAAGTAATTTCTGCAAGACATTGTTGTGAAATCAACGGCCTGTGCTACTTCTGCTTTAGGGCCTCTTTCCACCTTAACACATATTAAAAAACTAAATATGTTTTGTCACTCAATATTCAGGAGCCAGAGGAGAATGCATATTCGGATATCTCCTTCCGACTGGCATGTTCTTGACATACTTCACTAAACTGCAGAGTGTAACAGACATCCACCTCCCTATATGAGGATTCCTATCTGAGGATTGCATGTGCTCTCATTCGGAGCACATGCTCGGAGCATATTGTACCCAGGTTTAGGGGCCACATCTGGTGTATAAACCACACATCAGGATAGAAAACATGCGCTGGAATTATGTAAAAAATGACAGCAAAAGACGGTTGAGACTTATGCACGAATACTCAACTAGTGCTTTTATTTATGATGACAGATTAGTGGGCACCTGCACCATGTTTATCCCAGTCTAGTTTCTATGTGTGTATCTTTAAGCCTAAAATAGCATTTCAGAAGTTTGTCTTTGCATGGGCTTTTCTCACGAAGTGCAGCCGGTTCGGTTTCGGCCCAATACGTGTACCGTTCCGGGTCCCCCCACTGAAGCTCGTTTGTGAACTAATGAGGCAGATAACAGTAAAAGGAAGAACAGAAATACCCAGGCAAAAATTCACAGTTCATGTTTCGCTTAGATAAATGCTATCCAGGGTCAGACTGGGGCATACAATTGTCTCGAGTCAGGCTCGGCACCAATGAAAAAGTGGCCAAAGTTGCAAATGACAATTCATTCCTTTTGTGACCGACACTGCCCGGTCCTGGGCTTTGCCCTGCCTTGCCTCAATCACATAGGCTACCTTCCGTGGGGCCACCACCGCCACGGCCATGCTGAGCCTGATGATGACAAAAATAGGTGCGTGGCACAGCGGCCCCACGGAAGGTAGATTTTAAAAGAAAAAACGTATATTTGGGTGGCTAGGGCCCATCATTTTCGAAGTGATGGGCCACAGCCGCCACGCCAAATAGGTTACTTCTTTTAAAACCTACCTTCCGTGGGGCGGGCCCGGCCACCGGCCCCACGGAAGGTCAGGTTTTCAAAGAAAAAAGTAAAAAACATACTTTGGAGCACAATCCACGGGCCCGCCCCCCCGTGGCAGAGTCATCAGACTCAGTCTGTGGCAGCCGGCAGCCCCTGGTCACAGAAATTGGCCTGGGCCTGGCACTGACTGCAGTCAGCAGCACACAAGTCACACTGTGAAAGCAAAAAGAAGTTATCGAGGCTGAGTACCCCAAAAGGAAATGAACAAACACAGGTTATAAAGATAAACAGATCTTTATTCAAAGTAACTGAACAGTTCTCAAAGGACAAAACAACAGACAGCTATCAGGCCCTCAGTACAAAACAGCGAAAACCAGCCCTGTTCGGTGTGTTCAGTGAGTGGGATTGTACATCAGAATAGTCGCACCTTTTATACAGTCCAAAACATGTTGTCCAACCCACTTGCAGGTTAATGAATCTCGGATCTAGGGTTTGTGCCGAGTTCGTTCCTAATTTATGCATCTATACATTTACGTATTATCCTTAATACATTCGCCAACAAGTTACAATAGCAACAGTGTGTCTTTGGATTTCTCTCTGAGCCTTTGCACATCTCTTTATACAATATAGTAAAACAAGTGTTCACATCAGATGCTTGAACAGTATTGTGCAGAATATATGTTCTTGGATTAGTTTCGTTGGTACGGGTAATCCTCTTTACACAGGTCAGCGAAGGACAAGGTCTCAGTACATGACCCTAACATTTGGACTGCGGGCGGTTTACACATTAACTTGTACACAGAGGTCAAGACGACCATGTTACGTGCAAAACAACACTGTCCACTATCTTAGAACACAGGGTGACTTTAGAGTGAGAATCTAAAATGGCGGATGAACCTAAAATGGCAGCTAACACTGATCAAAGGTCAGGACCTCGCTACGTGGATTTCTTCGCAGAGCGACTTGGCTTAGGCCAGTATACATATAGTCATACAGTATAGGAGGCACGATATGATTTCCCGTTTGACAAACCCTCCTTTTGGCCTATGCCAAGCGCTAAACTACTTCTAATCGCTTTATGAATAATTCCACGTCTCAATGTCCATACACCCTGAATCACCATCGGAGATATCTATTGCCATCAGGTCGGTCACCAAAATTTCTTTCAGCACAGTTCTCATCTGGGGCGGATACCTTACGTCCTAATGTACCCATCGCCTGTGCACAACATCCTCCTAACATCAAACATATACCAGGAAGACACTGTATACAGCAACAAAGAAACATAAAACCCCCTAAAATGATCAGTAAGACCGAAAGTATCTTCCAACCCCAAGATCGTAGACAGTCCCAAAACCAAGTGCTAAGATTCCAGTTTCCCTCGGGGACATGCCCTCCTGAACTTAAGACATGCAGATTCTGTATTGCTTTGAAGATAGTTGGGGAGGAATCTGGCACGAAAAAACAACAAGCGGACCCCACTAATTTACATACCCCACCACGTTCAGCTAGGATGACATCTAATGCCATCCGGTTCTGAAGTGCTACTAACCTTATTGCTTTCTGTTCTAAAGTCATATTACAGAGTATGTCAGTGGTCCGGTTGATGGTTCTCTCCAATACTCTTGCTAGTCTCCCGATATCCTCAGAGTTCATTATTTGTCCCCAAAATGGCACAAAAGACTTAGCTACGTCACCCAGAATTTGCGTTGAAGTATCGCCATTCTCGTCCTGCCGCGGACAAGCCTTTGAAACCTCTACAGTACTGGCTATGAATACCCCGGGTAACAGGATCCCTAAATAACAAGTTCCCTGCCAATCCCTGGGTAACCATGGAAATGCTACATTACCGCAAACAAGGTAGACAGGTTCGCCTACATACAAAGGTCTGTTCTCGCTAGTCAAATTCGCAACATTGGTGCAACCTTTAAAATCACCCATTGACTGAGTACCATTCCTCTGTATGCAGAAAGAAACTGAATCGGGGCTATGATTAACGATGTAGGAAGGAGGCGTGGCATCCTTATTGCCTATAGGAGCCATCTTGAAAGAGATCAAAGATTGAAAAGGACGAGACAGTCTATCAGAAGATCTAATAGAAGCAACGTTAAGCTTACTCCTATTCGCAAAGAGCGAGCATCCCACGGGAGTCAGAACACGTTTCTCAAACTGATTCAAATTAGTCCCATCAAAGTTCCCTGCAATGCTATCATTCCAGCGACCAAAGAATAGTGCTCTAAGAGAAGCGTAGCATGCAGTTGTCAAAGGTAAAGGATGAATATACCAACCAAGGCCCTTATCCCCATGTTGCAGTAAATGTGAACAGACCCAACAATTAGATTTGTTAAAAATAGCATGTGTAGCATTCATGATGAGTAATAGCGTGTTATTGTAATATCTCTGTATATGCTGAGATTCTCTAGGAGATAGAGTGTGCAAGTGCACGAAAGGAGTAGAAACAGTAGGTACATTTTCATTTGGTAACAAATTCTCAAGCGGATGCACTTCTTCTAGATACCAGAAGCCTGTAACAATGACTATTATAAAAACAATTAACATTATCAAAAAACAGCAATACGTTTTCATTCCCGCCGCTGGTCACACAGTCTTTCCCTTTGTCCATACGAGCGGTATCGGTTGTAGGCATTGTAGTCTTCAAACGAAAATTAACACCAGTGTTTTTACCTGGCGACCTCCAGGCCGAGCCTCTTCTTAGTCCTTCCACAAACCCTAGCCAACAGAATCCCCTAACAAAAGATTTGATCGGGCCAAAAAGTCAAGCCCTTGATGATTTTCCTTTATCAAGCATCCGAACCGTGCAGTAGGTCTATTTCCTCGGATGCAGATCGTACCTTGTGCTTCCTAGTACTGAGTGATTTGAGAACAACACATCGTCACTTGGAAGCGACGTATCAAGGACAAGAGAGCATGCAAGATCCAGAACAACAGTTTCCGGAAACAAAACTGTTGGAGAGTGTGGAGGCAAAATGGCTGTTTCCCCAGGCCCCACGGACTCAGGGAGAGTATCCGACGCACTCTTGATGCTGTTTACTGCTCCAGGATCGTTGGTTGCAGTACTGATGAGGGGTTCTGTTTCTTCTCTATCGTATGGCACTGGGTGTGGAATTTTCTTGGTATGTGTCGCGTGGATCCAGTTTTTCTGGCCTGCCACTCACACCGCCGTCTGTGTGACCAGTAGGACCTGGGAAGGGCCCCGCCAACGAGGTGCAAGGCAGGACGATCGTTGAAAGGCTTTTACTAGGACCCATTCGCCAGGTCGTATGCTGTGACCGGGGCCCTCGTATCGGACAGGTAAAGCCTCTCGCACCTGGTGATAAATCAAATACAAGTTTTTAATCAACTGGCTACAGTAATCTGAAAGAAGTACATTTTCAACATTTCTCAAGGAACGACTTTTTGGAATGTTCCAAATATTAGCAGGCCTCCCCATCACCACCTCAAAGGCAGAGAGCCCAGTCTTAGTTTGAGGGGTTGTACGCATTGATAACAACATGATCGGTAAGGCGTCCAGTTTGGTGCCGGCACACGTCTTAGCGAGCTTGTTTTTTATGATGCTGTTGTGTCTTTCCACTAATCCAGCACTCTGAGCGTGTCTGGCCGAATGGAACTGTTTATCGATCTGTAATGCCACGCATATCTGCAGCATTACAGCAGCGATAAAATGTGGACCATTATCCGACCAGATGACTCTTGGTAGCCCGAACCTTGGGAAATACTCTTTTAACATAGTTTTGCAGTAGTCATGGCTGTAGCGTCTTTAACAGGAAAGGCCTCAACCCATTTGCTGAAAGCAGAGATTATAACTAACACGTACTTCAAGTTATTACATCGTTCCATTTCAATAAAATCAAAGTGTATAACCTCGAAGGGGACAGAAGGTGGACCAAAACTTCCCCTAGGAGTTGATGTTCCCTTTCCCACATTATGCTGTAAACAGATCATGCAGTCCTGAACAAAGCGTTCAGCTATCTTAGAGATTTTATCATTCACCCATACTTTTTCCAACATCCTTGTGATCTTGCGAGCACATATATGTGTGGGACCATGAGCCATAACAACCATCATTGTAATGTATGCATCGGGAAGTAGCCATTTCCCTTCAACTCTGTCCACCCAACAGCCATCATCATCAAGTTTCCCCAAGCCCTCAGCCCATTTCTTAGACTCTTTTAATGTGGCATCGGCTTGGATATCCCTTACGGAATCAATACCCTCATCCATAGTACAGGCATTTGTGGCTTCCCTCGAAGTATACATGTCTGAAGAGAGATCGGTAGCAGTCTGTTTGGCTATCTGATCGGTAAAAGCGTTCCCTTTTCCTACATCATCTACAATTTTCTTATGTGCTGCACATTTTATAATAGCTAACTGAATAGAGAGTACAAGTGCTGAGAGTAGCCGTACTATCAGGGAGCCATGCTGGATCTTTGTACCATGTGAAGTCAAGAACCCTCTTTCTGACCAAAGTCTCCCAACGTTGTGAACCACCCCAAAGGCATACTGACTGTCAGTGTATATATTCACGGTAAGCCCTTCGGAAAGTTCACAAGCTCGGGTTAATGCTATAATCTCTGCGGCCTGCAGGGAGTTATGCGTGATTCTCCTGGTTTCCATGACCGTGCTCAATGTAGTGATTGCATAAGCAGCAGTGGATGTACCATCCGAAAGTTTGAAGCAGGAGCCATCGCAAAACAGCTCCCCTTGTGGACTGTTCAAGGGAATATCTCTTAGATCAATTCTACCCTTTGTCTCTTGTTCGGTACTATAGGGACAATCATGTGACTCTTCGTCATTGCAAATAGTACCTTTCGGGAAAGGTAAAAGTTCAGCCGGATTAAGAACACAACACCTCTTAATTTGTATGTGTGGTGCAAACAAGATCAATTCATATCTTGTTAACCGTGCAGAAGTGAGGTGTTGTGTTTGAGTTCTGTTCAGTAGAACATCTACAGAGTGAGGTACCATTAGGGTTAAAGGATGGCCTAGGATCATTCCCTTGCTCTGTTTTACAGACGCAGCAGCAGCAGCGACAGCTCGCAAACATCTTGGCAAAGCACATGCTACAGGATCAAGGGCGGAAGAAAAGTAGCCACATGGCCTATTCTTCCCTCCATGTTCCTGCGTTAATACAGCCAAAGCACATCTATCACATTCATGCACATACAACACAAAGGCCTTTTCATAATTTGGTGTGCCCAAAACCGGTGCCGAGCACAATGCAATCTTGAGCAAATCAAATGCACGCTGGTGCTCCATGTTCCACGGCAATGGCGAAGAAATGCCCTTCTTCGTCAAAGCCAACATCGGCTTAATCGTTAACGAGAAGTTTGGGATCCACTGCCTATAGTAAGAAGCCATTCCCATCAAGGCTCTAACTTCTTTCTGTGCATTTGGGACAGACATGCTAGAAATTAGTTTTATCCATTCAGGTGTCAACCTTCTTCCCTCCTTTGATAGGAGATAGCCTAAATAGGCGACCTCCTGGCAACAATATTGACATTTCTTAAGTGAAGCTTTATGTCGATGTTTAGCCAAGTGAATAAGCAACAACACAGTGCCCTCCTTAAAAGCGCTCTCTGAGTCAGCAGCTAAAAGCAAGTCATCAACATATTGAAGCAGTGTACAAGTAGAGGGCAACTCAAGGGTATCAAGTTGTTCTTTCAGGGCCCTACTGTAGATGCTTGGACTTTCCGTGTAGCCTTGCCGTGCATGGGTGAAGGTGAACGAGCATCCCCCTAAGGTGAACGTGAACAGGTATCTACTGTCCTTATATATAGGAATGCTAAAGAAAGCGTTCTTTAGATCCACAACACTAAAGTAAGTAGCTGAAGCCGGGATCATAGTTAATATTGTAGTCACATCAGGCACACTTGGAAATTGTGGAGCAATGATCTTATTGATGGCACGTAGATCAATTATGAAACGAAAAGGAATTGCATTATCGCCTTTTTTGTACACGGGCAAAATCGACTATTGCACAAACTACCTGCAATTTCCTCAATTACCCCTCGATGCACAAAATTGGAGACGATGCATTTCAAAGCTTGCTCACCGTCGACCGAAATCTTATACTGTGGAATACGTGCCAGCTTTACTCCATGTTTCAAGAAAATCTTAACAGGTTCAATTTGTAAAACACCGACATCATTATCATCAATAGCCCATAAACACTCCGGAACCTCAGTAAATTCCGGTGGCAAAGGTCTAGTCAAGAATTGAGAGACAGAAAGTGAAATCGTCAAACGCACTCCATCAGAAGGACAATGAATTACCGCATTTAATTCCTTCAACAGATTCAACCCCAGCAAATTCTCTCCACAATTCGAAGTCAAAAGAAATGGACAATGGTCCGTAAACTGACCCAAAGAAATAGGTACCGGCGAAGAAACTGGATAAACAACTGGTGTGCCAGAAAACCCTACAGAAACATTGGTTTGCCCTGCCAGTGGAATGTTTGGAACCCAAGAATGATCAATGGAACACTTTTGTGCCCCTGTATCTATCAAGAATAGATCCTTCCTATTTCCCACTAAAATTTCAACGTAGGGACCTTTCTGATTAACGGGAATAGGCGTTGGTTCCAAACTCTGCTTCGGGCAATCCTAGCGAAACAGAATATCATCGAAAGGAAGTTCTTCAGAGAGGTAAGCGGCATAGGGATGGTCAAAAATGTTTATATTATCCACACTTGGTGCCTGATTGTCCTGTGAAAAAGGTTGCTGTGAATCTTGTGAAAACTGACCTCTACCATGGCCCCCGGCACCCAGGCGACCTCTGGGTCGTCTACCCATATTCCCAAATGTGTTATTTGCCCTCTGTCGGAGGATCGGGGTATTGTGCATGCCAATGACCCTCTTGTCTACAATAAGCACACTGGTTAATGTTTGCAGGACCCAAGGGTGCATTCCCCTGTGGGACAAACTGACCTCTGAACTGCGAATTGCCCCCTCTAGGTCCTCTAACAATTTGTTGTAATAACACTTTTGTCTTCAAATCACCTTTCCTCTTTTCGACTCTTTCTTTTTCATTATTGACACAATTCTCATAGTACTGAGCCATATGCAGTACTTCCTATTGAGACTTTGCTTGCCAAGCGCTCTCAGAGGACGTAATTTGCCACTGGATGTCAGGCAGCAATCCACGCACAAATTTGTCTACAAATAATCTCTTCCCAGACTCTGTGCCTAAGTCTTGTCCACTGAAATCCAAGAATACCTGTTCAAAACCGATTAAAGAACTCGGTAGCACCCTCAGATTTTCCTTGGACACAGGCAGTAAGCTTGTCCCAAATAATTCTCTTTTCGGGAATTATAGTTTTCTATTTCACAACTATTATGTCAAGTAAAGTTAATATCACCTGAGGCGGTCTCTCGCCAGCTGGCCTTTCTCCATCGAGTCTAATTATGTTAGCCCATGTATCTCCTAACCCTGGTACATCGTCTATAGTCCTAACCTGTTTCCATAAATCTACGGGCAGGAGTACAGGAAATAACAGATCAATATCACTTAGAGTGAATACCGATGATTGTAACACAGATTCGATTTCTTTGTAGAACCCCGGCAGATTTTTCCTAATATCGGGAATGGATTGTTTAATGGTGTTCACTTCCTTTCTCGGGACCGGGACGTGAACAAACTGTGACACATAGTGTGCAGGAATATCATGAGCAGCTGCACCTGATGGAGGGTTAGCAGGAATCTCAACTTTTGGGACAAATGTCGGAGGAACTTCCCTCATAGGCAACTGAGAAGTTGGCAACTCCGAACGCTTACTGAGCAACAGAGCCAAATCGAGTGCTAAGGCAGCCGAATAAGTGTCAATCAAAAAAGCTCTCTTGTAAATACTCAATAACTCTGCGGGACAACTAATCTTTCTTTTTACACACTCATCCTGTAGGTATTCTATCATTACCTGTATCACTTTCCTCTGCATTTCTGGTGTATACTGACTATACGTGTCATATACTTCTGTGGGAGATATCGACATATCTGAAATCCATCTAATTGCACCTTCCGTACAAACTCGCGTTTCCTCAGTTATCGATTTTCGACAAGGAAGAAACCGTTTTTGTGTGAAAATAATACCCAAACTATCTCCATCTTCATCTTCATTCAGTAACCTTTCCAACTCCCTTCTATACACAAAAACCCTCTCAACATGCTCTTGTACTTTCTCCGCAGTGTCTCTAGAAAACGCTAAAGTATTCAATCCCTCAACCCTTGCGGGATATCTGTATTATTTAACCTATCCCACATTACACATAAATGAATCCCTAGCCCCTCAATAAAAACATTTTTCTCAGGAAAACTGTCCTTATTGGAAAGTGTGGCAAAAACATCAGCTCGATCACCCTTTTCCATACAATGCTTAGCCCACGCGTTTAACTCACGTTTCTTCTCTGGAGGTACACTTCCCGATCTACTTCAAGCAGTGTAGAACCACTTGGAAGAGGGAGAGTAGGCAAGTCTAATGGAGGTACTATCATTGGAACAACAGGTAAAGGTGGAGGAGCAGGTGGAGGAGCGGCGACAAAAGGGGGACCGACAACTGGAGGAAGATGGACAACAGGAGGTGCAGGGGGAGCAAGAGGAGGAGCAGGAGGAGGAACAACAGCAGGAAGAGGAACATACGGAGGTGGCGCAGTGGCACCAGGCCTTCGTTCATTTAACAATTTATCAATAAGTTCGTCAGAAACATGAGTCTTTAGAGGGATAGATGAATACCGAGTGAGAAAGCCTATCCATATTCCTAGCTGACTCAGACTGTTTATCTTGGTCATACAACAACGCTTTTTCAGCGTTCATCTTATGACGGCGCGCATGCTTTCTCTACTCTTGAGCTGCTGTAAAGCTTCTTTCTTCCAATTTTGTAATATATCGAATGCTGCAGGTCTAGTCTTTTTCTTTAATAATATAGATTCTAAGTATTCAATATGAGGAATTTCAAAACTACCATTGATTGGTCACTGAAGTTCGAAAGCATGTCTAGTTTGTCTGTGACAAATATCATTTACACACTATACTACCAATGCCATGCTTACAGTACATAATACAAGCCAGCGACCTCTCCTGTGGCGCCGGAAGGCTAAATTCCAAAGATTGTCTGTCCTTGCGGAATAATGCCCTGAAGCAGGCAGACAATTTCCCAGGCATTTCAGAATACTGGTGTTACCTGGTCAATAATTGTACTCGCGAGTGTAATACCCCAAAACAAATTATCAGGATACTTAAGAATCGAGTCACGACTCACCTGATCAAGCCTAAGGAGGTCCGACGGATTTCAAAATTTTTCTAACAAATTTTACCTTGTGTTTGGTGATTTCGGCAAATCTGCCCGCCTCGATATGTGGACCCTCGTCAAGATGCCGACTCGGACCACGTGCTCACCGACCAGGGATCGGGCCGTGTTGCGCTGCTGAGGTGTCGCTTCTCATTCAGAAAGGAGCCCCTTTTACACCATCCAATCCCGGTTTGATAGCCGCGTCAACCTTCAACGAGCTGGCATCAATCTTGAGGGTCCCTATTCGGGCGCCATCTGTAAAAGCAAAAAGAAGATATCGAGGCTGAGTACCCCAAAAGGAAATGCACCAACACGGGTTATAAAGATACACAGATCTTTATTCAAAGTAACTGAACAGTTCTCAAAGGACAAAACAACAGATAGCTATCAGGCCCTCAGTACAACACAGCGAAAACCAGTCCTGTTCGGTGTGTTCAGTGAGTGGGATTGTACATCAGAATAGTCGCACCTTTTATATAGTCCAAAACATGATGTCCAACCCACTTGCAGGTTAATGAATCTCGGATCTAGGGTTTGTGCCGAGTTCGTTCCTAATTTATGCATCTATACATTTACGGATTATCCTTAATACATTCGCCAACAAGTTACAATAGCAACAGTGTGTCTTTGGATTTCTCTCTGAGCCTTTGCACATCTCTTTATACAATATAGTAAAACAAGTGTTCACATCAGATGCTTGAACAGTATTGTGCAGAATATATGTTCTTGGATTAGTTTCGTTGGTACGGGTTATCCTCTTTACACAGTTCAGCGAAGGACAAGGTCTCAGTACATGACCCTAACATTTAGCCTGCGGGCGGTTTACACATTAACTTGTACACAGAGGTCAAGACGACCATGTTACATGCAAAACAACACTGTCCACCATCTCAGAACACAGGGTGACTTTAGAGTGAGAATATAAAATGGCGGATGAACCTAAAATGGCGGCTAACACTGATCTAAGGTCAGGACCTTGCTGCCCAGATTTCTTCGCAGAGCGACTTGGCTTAGGCAAATATACATATATTCACACAGTATAGGAGGCAAAATATGATTTCCTGTTCGACAATGCAGACAGAAGCCCGGGCGCGGACAGGCCCCTGGTGGGGTCCTAACTCCTGGGCAGTCAGGACACCACCAGGGGACCATGCTGCCGTCCAGGCCCCGACCTGGGCCTTCATTGCCTGATCACTTGACTGTGACAGGCTCAGGCTGCACCGCACGCAACAACAAGTGACTTACCTGCTTTGCCGGCTGGGACTTGGTCTCCTGTCGGGGCCTCAGGGTGTGGGGGGGCGGGTGCGCACTCTGGCACCCGCACAAATGAAAAAGCAGGCAGAGGGGGCCCCAGGAAGCAACTAGGCCGCACCACGCAGTGCAGCAGGCTCTCTCTCTCACAAGTCAGGACCGACGACGCCACGCCTCGACACTTTCACTTCACAGTAACTCGTGAAAATAAGGTGGCACCGCGCTGCCTCCTGTGGCAACAACAACACATCACCATGTAATTTCACTGGCTCAGAAGAACAGCCAATGAAAACTGCACATTCTGTGTTACTATAGAGAATGTATCAAATACTGCATAGTAACAACAGAATGGTAGTTTTCATTGGCTGTTGTTTGTAACAATTTGTTGTTGATTGCTATTGCTGGCCCCTCCCAGGCCCAGCCAGCCATGGCCTGCAACCTGCAAGCACGAGAGAGATTGAGATCAGAATGACAAATCCCAATGATTTATAATCGAAGCAAAGATAAGTGAAAGAAAAAACAAAGCAATTGCACGTGCGCTGGCCCGGCATGAGTTCCGGTGCCCAAAAAAGAGGGCCGGTGTTGGGCACCTTCAACCACCCCCACAAATTAAGCACTGGGGAAGAGGCATTTGAAAAATGTCTTTATATTAATAGTTTTTTTCTTTTTTGCTTGGGGTTTGTTTGTGGTTTTTTGGGACATGTTAAAAGACACCAGAGAAAAATGTATAGTTAATGCTGAGTCCTGCATGGCTCTCGGCTGACTCTGTAGAGAAGGGACAGTGCTGATTTCCAGATCTTTAATTGTCCTGTGCATGTTTATTTTGCTCATTTAATTCTCGTGTATATCCATTTGGTCAAAGGTTTCTAAATTGTAAACTTGTATCCCCTGTGAGGAACCTGAGGGTATCCTCACTTCTTTTTCCCCTGTAGCCTCCTTTCGGGTGCACTGGGAAAGGCCATTGATTTTGGATCCTGACCCTTAGGGTGGATATGCGAGGGAGGATCACCTGTTGGAGGAGACTTGGAGAATGGGGAGAGGACATCCATAGGTGAGACATGGTATCCCCATTTCCTTTCCATAATGTACCCTCAATACCTCAGGCCTTTGCAGGCTATTGCTAGCCCCTTTTCTATCCTTCCCTTCAAACATTTCCCAAGAAACACACGTTTTACAGTGGTGTAACACAAGAAGTGGGGGCCGCCCTGCGAGCCATGCTGAGGGGGCCCCCCAACTCAGCAACAAATCAAGGGTCGCGCCACACTCTGGGCCAGCCTAGATTATCACACTTGCGCAATACGTACAAATGTGCTGCTGAACTGATATGCCACACACTGCACTAGGAGAAAGATATACATATGTGTTTTAATATAACATACAGCACACTGTCTGAAAAACATTGGCTAAAAGGCCAGAGTGTTTGCAATTGTTTTGTAGGGTAACACCAATCCAATAGATACAAGTCACCAACAGAGCACAGGAACATTAAATATTTGCTATTAAAAATGCCATGCCACAATGAAACCATGTCCAACTGGCTGCACAAGGTAGACCAGTGTCGACATGTAATAACAATATAGTAAAGCTTGCCAGGCCACATTTAGACATATCTAGACTGGTTGCACCAAAATGACAGTCGAAGCAATAACACTCATCAAGAATAGAACACACATTCAAGCCTGTGTCTCTGTGGCCTCTAACAACACGGCCAAACTCTTTAAAATCTGAAAAGAACTGGTCAATCCTGTTGAGGTCTTTACATCTCCTGTTCCCTCCCAGGCCCTCTGTACGGCTCTGTCATCTCACTTCTACGCTAAAACTCAGGACATCCTGTCCTCCATCTCCTCTTCCTCTCCCTCTTCCTCTCTCGGCCCCCCTTTGGCCATCTCTACCTCTCTTCCTCCTTTCTCCTCTTTCTCTCTGACAACACCTGACAAGGTTTCTAGACAAGTCTGATCTATGAAAGTGTCATCCAAACAGGTGCTCTCCTGCTCCACCAGAACCATCAAGAACCATATTGACACCCTCGCTCCAGCCTTGACCGATTTCTGTAATCACTCTTTCCCCACTCCCGTTAAGCACTCCCTTATGCACCCACTCCTCAAGAAGCTTTCTGCCGATCCTGCCTGCCTGGCAAACTATCGCCCAATCTCCATCACCCCTTTCCTGGGCAAACTGTTGAAAAAGCTGGCCATCTCCCAGCTTACTCTACAGACGGAATCTGTTGGTTGTCTCCATGACCATCAGTCTGGCTTCAGTGCCAGAGACACGGAAACTGCTGTCCTGAACACCTGTGAAGTTCTGCTCTCTAACCTTGATTCCAGCATTCCTTCTGCCCTCATCCTCCTTGATCTTTCCTGTGCTTTTGACACGGTCAACCATGCCATCCTGATCAATCCTGATCAATCGACTCCATGAGAACCTGGGCATCACGGATCAGACCCTTGAGTGGCTGACCTCCTTCCTCTTGGACTGCCCCTCCCAGGTCCAACTTGGTCCCTTTCTCCCCGCTCCATCCTCTCACTCTGGTTTTTCAACCTCTATGTGGCCCCTTTGACCCGCCTGAACTCTACATTCTCCTCTAACATTCAGTGTTATGCGGATGACACTCTGCTTTCCTTCAGTCTTCCCTCAGACTCCTCTCATCTCTCGCTCATTCCCGACTGTCTATCCGCGATTCAGGATTGGTGTGCCTCCAACTATCTCTGCCTTAATGTCAGTAAGATGGAAATCCTTCTCATTTGGACTCCTGCCTCTGCTTTCCCTCTCTCACTCTGGCCGCCCGCCTTGGGCCCTCTTCCTTCGCCTTCCTGTGAGTCAAACAACACTGGTGTCATCTTTGACTCCACTCTCTTTCTCTCCTCACATCTCAGACGTTGCCAAGAAGTCCCACTACCAGCTGCTCCTCCTCAAATGGACTCTTCTCTTTCTCACTTTCCCCCAAAAGCTCACTGTCTGCAGAGCCCTGGTTCTCTCTAGGCTGGACCACTGCAACAGCCTCTTTCTCAATCTGCCTTTCTCTAATATCCAGCTCCTGCAACTAATCCAGAAAGGACTGCAAGACTTATCCTTGGCCTCAAGCACAGGGATCGCATCTCTCCAGCCCTGAAATCTCTCCACTGGCTCCCAGTTTCTGCAAGTATCAAGTTCAAGACCCTTTGCATTGTCCACAAGGCTTTCTGGGCCCGGGGCCCACACTACATCCAACGCTCTCTTCCAAAATATCTTCCTTCTCAAGCCCTTCACTCAGCTACCTACAACTCTCTAAGGGTAAGACGCTTCTCCAGGAAGAGAGTGGGGGTAGATCTCTCTCCTCTAAAGGTGCCTCCCTCTGTAATAGCCTCCCTGCCCCTCTCAAGCTTTAGCAGACCACCTGAAGTTCTGGAAGCAGCTCAAAACTTTCCTCTTCTCCTCTGCTTTCTCTCTCTCCCTCTCCTGCTGGCCTACCTGACCTACCTGTCTGCTGTACCGACTGGTTGCTTGGCTACCCTCAGAGTCTCACTGAGTCAAGACTCTTTCTTGATCAGTCACCCTTGCACTGCCTCTGGTCCTACCATGCACTTAGGGGCTGTAACCGTAACCCTACAGTCCCGTGTTCTCCTTGCACTACCCAGAGCTGTGTTGCCCTGACAGCACTTACTCAGAGCATTGCTGCCCTGTTTTTCCCCTCCCCTCTCCCTTGCACTTCCCCGTCCCTTTCCCATTGTGCTTCTCGTTATCGCACTTGCACGATCTGAATGACACAAGGCCTAGTAAGATCGTTTGTCTTGTCCTCCCTCTATCTTCCATCCCTTGTCTTGTCGCGCCTAGAAACACTTGTGTGCAGGTGCGTTATAAATGACTCATATCATATCATTTGATCACAGATGCCCAGAAAAATATACACTGCTGCAGTAAGAAACGGCTGACTGGCAGCACCCAAATGGCAGTCTAGCCAGGTAATTCACTTAGCAGGACTGCTTTATCATAAATGCCCCATTAAAAAAAGTCATACCAAACTGAGGAATGACTAGACTGGCTGCACCAAAATGCCTCTCTAGCCACTAATACCACATATCATGCCTGCTTAGCCTGGACATGGACAGCTATTATAATTTATCGTATACTCCTCCCCCCCCACACATCCCCTTTCCCTCCCATCCCAACCTCCAAAATCAGCTCCTTGGCCCAGAATTACCTCCACGTCCCTCTTCCTTGCCCCAGAGCTTACGGTTGAGGCTCCTTGCCTCATAAGTAAGTACTGGGATGAGGAAGAGTGGGACTAGGAGTAATGAAGATTACAGGTAGCTAAATCAAGCATTACTTCCATGTACCTCTACCTCATCCCAGTACTTGTGTATGAGGCAGAGTGCCTTATATACAAGTACTGTCTCATACACACTGGGACGAGGAAGAAAAGGGCTAGGAGTAATGAAGATTACCAATAAGTAATCCAGGCATTAAACACAAGTATTGGTGCAACACCATTGAGTTGACTGGGATTCAGTACTCCCCCCCACCCCCCTGAAATGTTGGGCTATGTTGACCAGACCTGGCTGACCTGCAGAGCAGTTGCCAGACAGAAAAGGACACAGATGTTAAACGGCACCTGGGTTTCTCTGTTAACAAGAACCCACCAATTACTAACATAAAGTAATTCACTGTTAGTACCTGCATTCAAATGCCAAATTTTTTAGGCAATTGAAATTGTGATGTGGGTTTAATACTTGCATGCCAGGGGAGTGAATGGAAGGGTAGAGAGGGAACAAGAGACCACTCATTCTCACAGCAGTCCATAAGTGGGTGCTTTAAACCTTAAAGGAGAGAGTTAACTGCTTGTAACATTGAAGCTGCACTACAATAGTCTCATAAAAATGCATAAAGAAATTATATGACCCAAACAAATAAGTTTGCCCCTCCCCCACTGCCCATGAAGTTGGCAACCCTCCCAACATTTGAAGGGTTAGCCCCCGAAATGTAGGTTTTGTTGTGCCCCTGAACGCAAGCACACACACCATTCACCATATACACACACGGACACCCAGCCATCCATACATTTAAGTGTTCATTCTTTCACCATATTGGCACACCCAAGCACCCATCCATACATTTAAGTGTGCACCCTTTCACCATACGGGCACACCCAGGCAGCCACCCATAAAATTATGTGTGCACCTTTCACCATACAGGCACACACACCCAGGCACCCACCCATACATTTAAGTGTGCACCCTTTCACCATACACTCACACAGGCAGCCACCTATACATTTAAGTGTGAACCCTTTCAACATACACTCACACGCGCACACATTATGGGGTTGAGGGGAGCCTTAACACTTAAAAAAGAAATTGGGCCTCATTACAACTATGCTGGACTGTAAACAACGGTGCTCGTTAGCTCACCGGCACTGTTGTTTCCAGGGCGGCATATTACAGCTCTGCGGGCGGTTGCCGTCCTGCCGGGCAGGTCAGACCTGCCGGGCAGAATGGCACCCAACCGCATAGTTTTCACGGAAGCACTGGCACCGTTATTAACGGTGCCGGTGCTTCTATGGTCCCCATTCCCATAGAGTCCCATAGGACTTTATGGAAATGGGGACTTACCATTTGCTGGCGCCTGACTTCCCAGACCGCCAGGGTTGTAATCCCCCGGTGTTACCTGGAAGTCGGGCACCGGTAAATCATTACGGGTCTGGTGGCAACCTGCTGGTAGCAATGGCACGGTTGCCGCCAAACCCGTAATGAGGCCCATTGTTTCTTTTTGAAGTCACTCTGACTTCATAAAGACATTATTTCTGTTACAGAAATAATTTCTTTATAAATGCAGAGGGAATTCAAAAAGAAAAAAAATGTTTTGCAAAAAACATTTTTTTTTTGTTCTACAAGTGGGGGCCCTCCCAGGACATGTGCTTGGGGGCCCCTGTTACGCCAGTAATGATGTTTTATTGGAGTTGTCTTGTTGCAGAGCCATCTTAGAAAAGTACTTTCGCTTTCTTGTGAAGCAAAAATGAACTGCTTTCTGAATTATTACAAAAATAAATTAGAGTGATTTTCAGTTGCCAAACTAAGTACATGTTCTTTGAACCTTTTTGATCCCCAGTGATTTTCCGTCCTCTGAACAAGTGCTAAATCCTTGATTATTTAAAAGGTAAGTCCCTGTATTTGATGATTTAAAATCAGGATACATCTGACTCCTGAACCTTATTTCACTCAAAAAAACGTTCAAAGGAGTAATCTGTATTAAAGAAAAATGCAAATAAACTGTGTGGTGTCAAAATGCAACCCTAAACTGAATAATTCCAACAAAATTAGAGTTATGATGAAAGAAGTGAAATATGAAAAATGGGTCTATGTTCCAAGGGCCGCAGTTGAAATATAATTTGCATGTGTAGAAAATTATGCAATCTACTACGGAACAGAAATATTCTTTCAGTATGTTCCCTTTCACTCATAAATATGAACATTTACAAACACAATGCTGTAATTAAGTGTAATTTTCTACAATTATCTGTATTATCACAACTACAAAGGTCTGTTTAATGCATGTTCTGACATAAAAGAGATGGATATGTATATTGGAACCAATTTCCCACTCATTTTGAATTGCATCTCGGCTACAGAAATTATGCTTAGCATACATATTTATTTCCAGGTTTTCATTAATAAAAAGACACTCCTATTTCCCTAGAAATAACCTTACTGACTGTTCTCAGTGGAGAGAAGCAATAGAAAAGCAAATGTGCAGCGCACACACTGCTGCCATATTTGTGAAGAAACATTGTGGTGAAGCAGAGCATGGTTCCGGTGATAGCATGGTAATATCTAAAACATACTTTAGACTACAGGCTACAGTGTGTTCTTGTCTATTATTTGGACTTACAGAGCACACCCTTCACAAACCCTTCTATTGCCATTGCTTTTTGTAGCCTAAGTAATGCAAGTGATGCGTTGGATTGGGAATTGGCTCGGGGTGGGAAGTATGGAGGAGTAGAATAGAAAAGCAAGAGGTTGCTATTACTGTAGTGTAGAAACCAGACTGTATATGCAGGTAAGCTTTTAGATATTGCTGGAGTCAACATGCCCATTGAGACCCAGCCTGGGCATAGCCTGGGGTAGGCATGTTTGGTATCGGGTCAGTCTGTGTGGTGACCCAGTGGGCTTTATGCATGCACACCATACACTTTTGTGGTTGTGCTCAAGTTTGTTTAGCATGTCGTAATTCAGTGTTACGGTGGTGTAGAGGGATGCAGTGTTGTTTACAGTGGGTGGCTGAAAGGTTAGTTAGTAGTTAATACTGGCATTGAGCAAGGCATTGACACAGGGCGCTGCCAGTGGGTGTCTTCCATCACTATGCTCCATCTTTGCCGTTTCATAAATGGCAACAAGTTGGACATTTGCAGAATGATACAAATTTGGCATGTTTAGTTGTAGTACTTGATTGTATTATGGCAGGAAAATTGCCACTACAGTAACAACACAAACATCATACAATCTTCATTACAAACAACATAAAATAATCAATAAAAAAAATGGTTAAGATACATGAAACCAACTATGAAATCAATTCCTAAGCAAACATTATTACCTGTATTCGACTCTAAAGTCCTTAAAGCAGAAATGATCAGTAACCACATTGTACCGAAATGCAGATACCTAGAAGCCAGTATTTAAACAAATTGGCTAAACTAGTATTATATCTCTTTTTCTGCATCAATGTTCTTTGTAATATAGTACATATATGAATGAATACAAATGATGCCCAATATCTAAAACCAGCATCCTGTCATTTTATTTCAATCAATATTCTTATCCCATACAATCTGGGACCATTTAACAGGTATCATTAAAACTCAATTCCACAGTACTGTCCCCACTGGATACTCCATAAAGGCTCAACGGCACACAATGAAAGATGAACATAACTGAATAGCGCTTAGCTATATGAGATACCTCAATCATTGTTCTTAACTGAAAGCCTTCTTAATTCACAATTACTTGTTCAACATTTAAATACATTTGTGCCCTGGTGCCTTCCGTGTTGCTGCGAATGCATGGAGAGGAGCAGCGTCAATACCGGGGTAGAAGGTAAACGAAATGTATTATGTATGCATTCGTGTGTGAATGAATGGCTAAGTAACTGTAAATACATGGATGTTTGTGTAGTTGTGGACTTTTGAGCCGGGCCGGTCTGCAGTTTGGGGGGGTGGGGAGGTGAGGATGCTGGCAGAATGAAAGATGCCCTTTAACAGTCATGGCATCATTTTTTACTGGGCATCTTTGATAAAGCAAGTATGATAAGTGTTATTATGTGGCTAGCCTAGCATTTTGGTGCAGGCAGTCTAGCCATTTTTTACTGGCTATCTTTGATATCGTTGTTCCTACCTCCCCTACCTTGATTTCACACTCAGAATCCTTATGATCATCTCCTTGGTATTATTTAGGATAGACTATGCAAATAGTCTCTACCTAGCAATGCCCGAATGCCTCACCTAAAAACTACAACACATCCAAAATATTGCAGCAAGACTACCTATGAGTTTAAATGGAAGAGACCACATCACACTGGTCCTAAGCAGGGACATCTCTATGGGGGGCAAATGGGGCACGTGCCCTGTGCCCCCCATCCTGGTGGTCCTGGAGGGGGCCCCAGATCCTGGAGAGTGTTATGACTCGTGTGAGAATAACATGTGCCAGCCTGCCTGCAGCAGGAGGCATGGGCACACCGCGCACGGTTGGCTCCCCCTCTCCGGCCTTGACTTTAATTTAAAGTTCAATCCTAAGTAACTCAAAGGCCAAGAAGAAGTAACTAAGCAACATAGTGCTCTCCTCTCTGTGCCCCCACCCCCACCGGGCCAGCTTTCTGATTTCGAGTTGACAACAACAAGAGTTTGCTGCCTTGGATCATGAATCATTGTTGCAGGCCATGGCTGGGCATGGAAGTGACCAGAAATAGCAATGCAACAACAACAGCCAATGAAAACTACCATTCTGTTGTTACTTGCAGTATTTGATACATTCTGTATAGTAACACAGAATGTGCAGTTTTCATTGGCTGCAGTGAAATGACATGGTGACATGTTGTTGCCACAGGAGGCAGCGTGGCGCCACCTTCATTTCACGAGTTGAAGGTGTCTCGGCATGGCGTCGGTCGACCGTCTTGAGACAGAGAGCCTGCCTGCTGCTTGCGTGCAGCCTAGTTGGGCCCTGCCAGTGTGCCACTGCTGCAGTGTAACTAGTGCTAACAGTCCAGTGTGCACTGTGCACCGGCCACCCACCCCCGAGGCCCCGACAGGAGACAAAGTCCCCGCCGGCAGCTGAGCCGAGTGCTGACTCCAACTCATGGAAAATAAGTGCCAGTGTCCTTACCCTGCTGCTTTAAATGCACATAGCCGCCCTTCCACCCTGATCAGACTAGCTTGTGTGTGCGTGCCTCCAAACCCTTTGATCTGCAGATGCTTCAAAGAGGGAGGAGGGCTGCATTCTGGCTGCAGCTCGAGGGGCACTCCATCTCTCGGAACACTGCACATTTGATAGGTGTGTTTCTTAAACAGAAATGCTAAAAGTAAGCTCTGGGCTTCATAGGCGGGCCGTCCGCGCAGGGCCTTCCTCCCGGGCTGGCAATGCAGGAGATGGAATCCCTGTAAGCAGTTGGACCCTGTGTTATTGTGTTCTCACAAGGGCTTCCAAAAGTAGAAAGTAAAAGAGCCCACGGACGAATGCATTGCTCCGACCAACCACATAGCCCAGACTGACCTGCAGGGCAATGCCCGAAACGAACATGCAAAATACTAGTGTGGGACAGTTTTTGGGTCAAAGAGGGACTCTTTTTTTGGCCAATGTAGGCCAGTATGATAAGTTACTTCACCAGCGGCTAGTAGTTGTGCCCATTGTTCCTGAATAAATGTCCTTTAAATTGCACAATTTGCAGCACACTTTATCAAAAAACTCCTCCTTGGGTACCATTCAGTCTGTCACAAACGGAATGAATTTACATTTGCAACGGTGGCACACTTTTTCATTGGTGCCCAAGACCATTTGGTGATCCAGTCCACCCCTGGCATAGCCCTTTTCTACAGAGCGATGTCCTCACAGTTAAATATGCCAATGACCCACATTTTAGGATTATGTATATATTAGTTGTATGTGTGCAGGTAAGCCTTGTATGGGTGTTCAATTCCGAGGGCCCGATTCTCATCTTGGCGCAGCGAGCGTGCTAAATAGCACGACTCACTGCACCATTTCTTGATGCTCAGGCACCACTGCTATTTTCATGTAGGCCTGGGCGTCTTCGCAAAGCACGACAGTGCTTTCCCTGTAGTCCACCTGTCTCTAATGAAACAGGCGGATTGCAGAATCTCGGCAGCATTTTCGTTAAATAATGAGGGAATCGTTATTTAACCGAGAACACAGTTCCTATACACCAAAGTGAGCAGCTTCAACATTGCAGGATGTTGAAGCTGCTTACTGTGGTGTATAGGAAAGTGTTCATATACACCCATGTGGTGTATAGAAACACTTTCACTTAAAGTGAGCACGTTGAAGCTGCTCGCTTTGGTGTAAATGAAAGTGTTCATATTCACTTGTGCGGTGTATATGAACACTTTCATTTACACCAAAGCGAGCAGCTTTAACGTTGCAGGATGCAATTCATCCATACACAAATCACCCCAAAACCAACCAAGAAGAGAATTAAGATCTTGCACCGACCTCCAAATAGAAAGAAGACACTAAGGGCATCATCAGCGGTTGGGCGGAGCATACAAATGCAACGGTAACACTATTACCACCGCATTACAGCTCCACCCAATCCCGAGTTTTGGCAGCAAGTTGGAGGTTTACCTCCACTTTTTTGCTGGAGGTAAACCTCTCAACTTTCCATCCATTTGCAGCGCTATTACTGTAGCTCTATTTGATCCAGCGGTAATGGCACCAATACTGCCCCATAGGGTCCTGTCAAACTTCTGATGAGGCCCTAAGAGAGAAGAAAATCTGGAGGAACCCCCTACTCCTATCTGTTAGTCAAATTATGGAAGTTGATCCCAAAAGAAATAAGAATGGTGGAAGACCACCAAACTTTCAGGAAACTACTAAAAACCTGGCTATTGAACGCACCAAGAAAAACATAGGCCAACTAAAAAAAAACAGTCTCATACAACGCCTGCTGCTATAAACCATTAGCCAGAAACAGGGAATCAAGGGATACATACAGAATGAAGAACAATAACATAGCTACAAATACCCAGAGATCAACCTACATCCATTAACCACTTCTCTCTTCTACACAACCCACACCTCTCACCTACAACACATGCCGAGAGGGCTAGTGAATCAACCCTCCACAACACAAACAAACCGCACATCACTCTCTGACCAAGCTACAAACACAATAACCTCTGACAACAAACAACTTAAACACTGAGCACCATCCTTCTGGACACAACAGACTGTGTGCACAAAACACACCCAGCAGAAGCCTCACATGCACAGATGCAATTTCCCCCTGGTTCTACACATGTCAACAGATGAGCACAGCATCTATCCTATCCCTTTCTCCCTCACTAACTAACTAAACCCTCTTTTCCTTACTGAGCCACGTGAGCGCCTGAAGACCATGAAAATGGCAGCAGGGCACATGATAAATCAGCATAACATAACATAATGCAGGCATGACAAGTGTTACTATGTGGCTAATCTGGCATTTTCGTGCCGCAAGTTTTGGCATTCTTTACTGTGGCATGTGATTGTTTTTAATGGGCATCTTAGATAAAGCGGCATACGTTTTATTTCATGGCTAGAATGGATTTTGGTACAGCCAGTCTAGCTATTTATTTGGCAGTGCATTCTGTACTGGTATCTCTAATAAAGCAAGTATTATAAGTGTTATTACACAATTAGACTCACATTTTGGTACAGTCAGTCTAGCTATTTCTTACTTTGGCATGGAATTATTCTACTGGACATCTATGATAAAGCAAGCATGATATTTTTTTAATCACATGTCTAAAATGCCATTTTTGGTGCAGCCAGTCTGGCCATTTCATTCTGTGGGATAACATGTTTTACTGGGCACATCTTTGGTAAAGTAAGCATGGTAAGGTTTATTACCTTACTAGATTGGCAATTTAGTGATGGCAGTCTAGCAATTTCTTTAGCATGGCTTATTTTACTGAGGATCTATGATAAAGAGAGCATGATGTGTTATTACATGGCTAGATTGTAACTTTGGTGCAGCCAGTTTGGCCATTTCTTACTATGGCATGATATTTGTTACTGGGCCTCTTTAATAAAGCAAGCATAATAAGGGTTATTACCTGGCTAGACTGGCATTTTGGTGCAGCTAGTCTAGCTATTTTCTTGGCATGGTATTTTTTTTACTGAGCTCTATGATAAAGCAAGCATGATTTGTTATTACATGACTAGACTGCCATTTTGGTGCAGCCAGTTTGTACATGTTTTCATAGTGCGGGGTGGTATTATTAATGACAAAGCTCAAGGCCTTCAAAATGTGTTTGCATACTTGCAGCTTATGTTTAAATCCAACCAGAGTGGAACTCCTTAACCATATTTGCACTGAATGTGCAGCTACTGGAAATCTGCTGGAAGATTGTCTTAAGTGTTTTTCCCGAGTGGTGATATTCTAGCAACCTATGACATCTGGTCCCATATGATGAACGGGAAACAACTGTCTCGATTTTTGAAGACTATATAAAACCTTTGCCTCTGCAACAATATGCATTTATGGACCAATACAAATAATCAGAAGGCCTGATCAATAGTGCCAATGCAGATGCAAAAGCCAGCTCAACAGTGTATTAAAATGTTTCCCTCTCTGCACCGTTCTTCCAGTTTGTGCTGTAGAACATTTCCATATATTTTAGCTCGGCTATCAATTAGAGAGATGGGCCTATAAATGCAGGGTTCCTGCCTAACCCCATTTTTGTAAATAGGGATAATCTCAACTTTAGGCCATACGGCTGGAGACATTACATTCTTATTGATGGTTTTGAAAAACGAAGCAACAAAAGGGTCCCAAATGATTGGCTCTTCTCAGCAAGGATGTGTCTGTTCCTGGTGCTATGCCCTTCTGTTGCTATTCTATTGCCACCTGAAATTCCCTAGAAGAAAACCATAAGTGCTCAAAACCACTCATAACTGTGAGATTTGACTTTAACTGCCGGTCACTTACCAGCATCTGTATCGTAAAGTGTGCTGAAATGAGTGCACCAGGATTTCTCAACAGTGGTTCTACGAACTGTTGGCTACAAATTCAGTATGTCCAGAACGAGATGGAGTCAATGGGATGCTGTCAGTGCATATCTTTCGACTTTGCTTTGAACTTTTTAGTCGTGCACTTTTGCAGTTACCACAAATGGCTACTAAGAGTAGCTAGCACTCTGAAATGGCTGTGCCCTGAGATTATTATTATTATTGTTCTTTTATAACAAGCTTAATACCAGAGATTTGCTTCTAAGTGTGGGATCGAGATTTGAACCTGTGTTGCACTGTGTTGTCTTGCTTTCAAGGCAAATGTGTTGCCCGTGAGCTATCCCCCCTCACCATGATGTTCTCCTGACCTTTAGCCATGTTGTACTTTAGCCTTTTTTCAGCGATCTTGGGTCTGGAATTGCCAAAAATGGTATCCCTTTTTGCAGGGAAAGCTTCTGATTTCCTTGGCAAAGTGGGGGTCTGTGTGTGTGACCAGATGTAGGGGCTAGGACCTCCTGATCCCAATCAACATGTGACTCCAGACTGTATGTTGCTGGGCAGATTGTGTGCCAGTGGCTATCCTTGAATGGATAGCCACTGCCAGTTTGAATGGTATAGATCCTTAACATTGGTGGCTCTGGGGGCGAGCATCCTGTCCAGATCTTGGAAAAAAGGAGGACTCCTGAGACCATTTGACAAATCATCATTCCAACTTTTGGAACCCTGAAATTGCAACCACTGGTATCACCCAATCACATCGTAAACCTACCTGAAAAGTATACCTTTGGGCACTGACGACTTTAAGGCAGTGGGCCCCACTCCATGTCAGGGATGGATTTATTAAGTAGCAAGGAACTATTTACGTCTTGTTCTTAAATGTTTCTACTGTGTTTTATGTATCTGACTACATACCTGTATCACACTGGTTTTAGATCAAATGCTTTCTTTATCCCCACAAGAGTGAATGTATATATGTATTTTATAGTAATTGCATGCCAATAGTTGCCTAGATAGTTAATTGCTTAGTGTGTACTGTAATAAAGCAATAAAGCATTGTACATTTTTGTACCTACCTAACTAGAATTATTGTGTTGCTCTGTCTGGACTCGTAGCCCATGACCACTCTCACATCCCTCACTCACAAGCCTAACTGCTCTACTCCATAAATTGATTGGGTTTGGCTAGACTTCAGTGTCTTTCCTGTTCCTCCATAATAGTTTGGCCTCCCAAAATCCACCCCCAGTATGATTTGGAAAATCCATTGCAACAAATGTGTGGTATTGGTAGGATAAGATAGGATAAGATCTATAAAACTCTGTGTAGATCCACTGAAGTGATCAAATAGGTCTAAGCTTTAAACATTGTTGGCCTTTAAAAGGTACAGAACTTTATTTTATGGAAACATACATTAGTACTACCCATACTCTGTGCAAAGTTGTATATTTGAAAAAGCTGTGTTCAAGGAAGGGCTTGACTACTTCTGGTAACAAAATGTCTTAGTACAGAAACTGATTTATCATCAGGAATCTAGGAAACATGCTTTACCTGTTGCTAGGGCTGTAGGTGATACCCGGCCTTACTGTAGTAATGGTTGTGCTATTATTGAAAGCACAGAGGGCATATTCGAATCTGAAGAGAGGGTCTCTATTGCTACTTTTGATGCTGGAAACTATGTATAATTTGAAAAAGGAGGACCTTAGGCTCAAGGAGATGCACATAAAATATGTGAAGTCAAAGATGGAGTCAGATAAGATTGAAAAAGAAAAGGACAGAGCTTCCAGCGGGAGTTGGCTGGGCTTTTTGGTCGTACAGGCTCCTCTAGAGGGCCTTGGAATGGCTCTCTGGGTCCTCCTCTCATCCACGATTATCTAATGATCTGTTGAAGATTGGTTAACTGCATTTGAGTATGCTTGTGAAGTGCAAGAGGGGAATGAGTATGACAAGATTGCTTAGCTTCTCGACAGACTTCCCCAGAATGGCTGCAATGCTAGTATGGAATTGTCTATGACTGAGAGAAACGATTTTGAGAATTTAAATAAGGCTCAGTGCTTGACGTTTGGTAAGATTGTCCAATACTAAAGAGCTCTAGGGACAACAAGAAAAAACAAAGGCCTCTTGGGTCACCTATGTAAATGATTACCCTAGGACGTTGAGTGGGTGATCAAAGGCCATACGTAATTGTCCTTCCTTATTGCTTCCTGCGTCCTGCTTGTATGAGGTGCATTGTAAGCTGTGATGTCATGTTGAGAATGTTAGTAGAATGATTGGAATGTTTGTGTGTGAATGTAGTTCCACCCAGGGCAGTTGAAAGATGTAGCCCGGTGGTGTGGCCCAGTGGGTTTCTGTCTGTACTTCCTTATCTCCTAATGTACCTGATGAGACATGATAACTATGCTACCTGAATAAAGTAACCTGAAGAATACCTACACCCTGACAGCGTATCCTTTGAGCGTAATCCTACAAGGTCCTTGGAGAAGGACCCTGGAGAGGACAGTTACCACCTGGGTGTTTGAGACCCAGAGAGAGGAGATTGCTGCGGGGGTGCAGAGCAGGAAGTTGAGAGATCAAGGTAAAGAAGAGGGAACCCACTTCCCCCATGATGAGTCCCACCACCCAGGGAGAAATAAAGGAGGCTGCCCTGGCAGACATCCAAGGTGAAGTGAAAGTGAGTCATGACAGGCGCCCAGGGAGGAGAGAGAGACCTGTGAGCACCCTTGGGAAGCGGTGGTGCTAGTGACTGATGGTGCCAGGGACAGCTCACAGTAATGTATCCAAGGTTACCAGTGACTGAGTTACACCATGTTTCCCGATAGGCACCCAGAGGGCTGTGGTACCAGTGCACCTATTGTGAGTTGGGTTTTGATAAGTGCCCAAGGACTTGACTGGTGTAAAGGCGGTCCAGAAGTCAAAGCTTCTACAGCTTGTGGTATAGTGCAGCGAGTAAAGTGTTCAATGACAATACAACAGTATACCAGTCAGTAACGGAAATGTTTCTACCTGAGTGGCTGAAGCTTTGGGGAGCTCTTCGCGCTGTGTGCTTTGCTGGATCCTGGTTTGGCCCGAATGGAGTGGGTGGCAGGCATGGTGATACGCGATTTGCTGGCCAGCTGAGGCGTTGGTTGGAGCCGCAGAGCTCTGTGCATCTCCATCTTTGATGCTGCAATGATGACGTAGGTGGTGCAATTGGGAATCAGGTGATGTCTTAGAACGCTGTTTCTGGCCACATAGTGAGGTCACGATACCAGAGATGTTTGTTGCTCTCCATCCAGCAACGTGAATATTTGAAGAAAGCACCTACAATCATGCTGTGGCGTGACCAGGAAATGAGTCTCGCGTAGTACAAAGAGGTGTGTCGTTAGAGAGTCAGTGGCCCTCATTACGACCCTGGCGGAGGTCCATGGTGCAATTTGCACCATGGACCATGGCGCAGAGCTGCCAACACCGCCATGGGGGTTGGCGGACTTACCGCCCCATTCCGAGGTTGGCGGGGCGGTAAGTCCCCAATCCCCATTTACCCTTCCCCATTCCCATTTTTGCCCCATAGGGTATAATGGGAGTGGGGAAGGCGTTAATTACGCCACCGTAAATTACGGTGGCGTAATTAACAACAAGTCCCGTAGCGCCATGGATTTTTCCGCCTGCAAAAAGCAGGCGTAAAAATCACCATGGCGCTACGGAATGTCGTAGTCTGGCGGAGAGGTACGCCATGCATTACGCTGGCGTAAACCCCTCTCCGCCAGGGTCGTAATGAGGGCCAGTCTCTTATTTGGACCAGGCCTGACTGCAGGCCACTGAAGGATAACAGCATTTCAGGTGTCATGTACTGTTTTGAATAAGGACTGCAACATGGGTGCTGAGACCTTCTTTGATCAGTGAGGTGTTTCGTGGAATAAAGTCAGCATCAGGTATAAGGAAGGACATTTCTTATCAAGGATAATCTAAAGTATGCAGCGATTGCTCTGCGGGCAAGTCGAATACCAGCAAGTTAGCCTATGACGTTGTGAGGCTGGATTTTCCTGCCTACTCAGTGGTTCATTGTGTTTTATATATTTAACTGGTTGCGGTTATGTATGAAGCTAGAGGTCGTTAAAATGCTGCTGGGGGAATGTTATAGAGTTGACTATTTTGAGGTATTGTTGTAATTCCTTGGTTGTTGAGTAGTCTGAGAAAGTGCAGTTCTAAAAATTCACAGTTTGAAATGTCATTTTTAGCTCCCCGCAGTGTGTGTTTGACGCAAGTGTGTGTAATGTGTGAAGGTGATGATTGATATTGATATGTCTAGTATTAACCTTTTTACATGTCCAGTATTAACCATTTTGAGGATTTTCAGGATGTTTCATCAAGGGCATTTTCTAAGTATGGAACATTTGATTAGTACAATGTTTCTTTGAAAGTGTTAATAGTGATGCTGTTGAAAGGTTAGTTTTACATTTTTGAGGAATTGTAGGATGGAGATTGCATCCCACAAATAGGCAACATGGACTTTTAGATGGACTCTTAGTTTTTTTATTTTCTTTGCAACTAAAATGTGAGGTAATAGTACAGTATGTCTTACTGGTAAAGCGTATGATACTAATTGGTGATTAGTCATGAACATGTTTAGACAAGGTGTGCAAGGTGTGAGTAGGGCCCTGCTCACACCGTGAAGTTTTGATTATGATGCGTTGTAGTGTTCCATTGAGTGAGTGTGTCGATCCAGAGAAAGACGATAGGAGTATTGATAAATCTGGTTCCCACACGGCCCATAAAATGTTTGTTAAAGGGAATAAAACATATGGAGATAATGTTCAGGGCAGTGGATTTACAGTCACTGTCCTGCCCTGTGCAGAGAAGCCTGCACACCCGACCTGCATTGATCCCAGCTCCGACCAGCAGGCCCTACCACCTTGCCTGCCTGAGGTCATGGTAGCTGGGCTCTTCAATTCAAAATCAGAGCTGAAGCTCCCTGCTAAAATGGCCACCGCTGCAGCATTACTATCTGCAGGGCTCTCTGTGCCCTTTATCCTGCCTTCCAATGCCATCCATTAGCTGCAATATTCAACAAATGAGGATGGCCATGGGAGCGGCAGGAGAAGCTGCACCGCCTTGAAGGACCGCCTTCAAGAACTAATGTTGCTGTCTGGCCTTGTTGGGGCATTGAGGACGCCAAGACGCTGCCAGTAACCCGAGCCCTGCTCTACAATCAGCGCCTGCATCAAGTTCAGACGTCTATTCACATGCCCGGTAAATCCTTGTGCCCGGTCTTGGTTGTAAAACTCTACTGATCCCCTGACATTGCCATTGTGCCACCTACATGCTTTCTGTCTCCCCTCAGGCAATCCACCTGCCCATACCCCATCCTTCATCCACTTGATTGCTCACCACTATGGGTCACTTACCACCATCCACCAAGAGATGACCGCCCCAAGTCTCCATCGAGCCCTGAACTGTATGCCAATTCATGCCTCTGCATCAGTATACTGCCATCCCATCCTATCACCATCAATGCTCCCACTCCTGAGCATGCTCAACCCACCTTGTCACTGTCATCAACCTGCTTGCCTTCCCCGCCTGGCAATGCCCAAAATATGCATTAACCTGCTCTGGCCTCTTTCCTGGTAGCCCATGCCACCCGCAATGGCACAAGCACTACACTGCGCACACACGCCCCGTCCTGCCCACCTCAATCGCATCCGGTGACCAACGTGACGCCAGCTACACTCCTGCCACCATCATGGCTGCCTGAGGAACCCACAATGGCTCCAGCACAGATTATGATGCTAGGACCCTTACCCTGCTCACCTCTGTCTCCAACGGCATTAAATGTGCCTGCTGTCATGCTTCTGCCCCCTTATGGGATACCCGAGCACCCCACTATGGCCACAGCGCCGACCACCTCTCAAAACCCACTGCACAACCAACTGATGCCTCCTGCCGATGCCCTGACCACTACTAACCTGCCCTCACATTATTCCTCTGCCTCTGCCAGTAAGCTCCACATAACACCCCACACCCACCAGCAATACTTCACCTCCCACGACTGTGCTGTCCCCTACACCAGGCCATGATAGGATGACATTATCTCCCCTGCAGCCCAAGAGAAGACCACCACCTCCGGTCAGCACTTTGAAACACACCTTCACTTCCACTCTGTCTACTATACCTCCCCCTCCAATGACCACTCCCTGCACAGGCTTTCTCAGATTCAAACACTTGCAGGCATGCACCCTCCTACCACCCACTCACTTTCACTACTCACCCCGAGCCAATTCCTCTCCTGCTCCCTCCACAGCGTCTGCCACAAAACACACCCTTGACAAATCTACCACACCTCCTCCAAATGCCCACACCTCACCTGCTGCAGACTTCAACCACAACACCTCCTAGCCAGAACCTACACCATATACCTATGGCTGCTGTCCCCAATGCACCTAAGAGCTCCGCCTCTGCTCCCAGCTACATGGTTCTTAAGGAGTCACTGCTCCTTCAACACACTTCAATCGCACAAACCACTGAGAAAGAAACAGTCACCTAAGATCAGATAACAACCTCGCCTAGATCTAGAACCAAGTTGACGGCTACACGCAGAACCCACAAAACCCCAAAGCCCACCACCTTGCAGAAAGACACCTCTAAGACCCCATCTGACCAGCAGACCGGTCTCACACCCACCCCTCCACTTAAATGTCTCCTAATCAAAGCAAGGTCCATTCCTGCACATGCCCTTGAGATCAATAACCTCATCACCGCCCTTAACCTTGACATTCTAGCAACTATGTAAACCTGGCTGCATGCCACATCTGGCCCTGCCCTCTCCATTGTCCTCCACCCTTTGTACACTATCTCCTGCTCTGACACATCTTACACCAGAGGCAGAGGAGTAGCAATCATAGCAAAAGATTCACTGCCCATTAGAGAAATGAATTCCTCCCCACTCCATAATTCTGACATCATGTCTGCCAAACTGACCCTCTCTAACTATGACAACATCACTTTTCACACCATCTACCTCCCCTGGGCCCATCTATGTCCTTTGAAGAGAAACTTGTACACACCCTGGGAGACCACATTACACCAACCTCTAAATCTATCCTCCTGGGAGACTGCAACCTATGTTATAATGACCCAGATGATTCAGCAGCCCAATCGCTCTCTAACTCTGTGAGCCCCAGGGCTTCCAACAATGTATCAATACCCCCACATATAACAAAGGTCGCATCCTAGATTTGATTGCCGACCTCTGCTGTCAGGTGTTCATCCACACCAAAAGCCCCTGCCCAAGGTCTGACCACAACTTAGTGCAGTTCTCCATTCATCCTATTGGACATGCTTCACCCATCTCTGTCCCACTGACCCCTTCTCTGTCCCATAGGTCCAGAAACCTCAAAAAGGAACATCATGCTACCCTGGTCAGCTCACTCCAACCTGAACCCTCCTTCACCAATGACCCTAACACACTCGCTGACCTTTATGCCACACCCTTAGCACTGCCATTGACAATATAGCCCCACTTAAACCACATAAACTCAAGCCCTCTGCCCAGAGAAACTCGTGGATCACCCCAGAACTCCAAACGCTCCACTCCAAGAAATGGTATCTAAAGCTAGCTGGAAGAAAGCTCCAACCATAACCAAGAAGCTACTGTTCACTGTTGCTGCCAATAACTAAAAAAAGCCATCATCTCTGCTAAATCAGCCCCCTATAATGCCTGCACTGCTAATGCCAAATCCAACACCCATGAGATCGTCACCATTCTCAGAGAATTGGAAAACCCGACCACCCCAACGGTCACTATAATCAAAGATGATTTGTGGTGTACTAATATCCGAAATGCCATGCTCGCCAAAATTGACACCCTGCATAAACAAATGGACACCAATCAATCACTAATTGAATCCTCACAAGCATCTCTTTCCACCTTATCACCCCCACCAGCACCCCCAAGATTTCCCCATGTTCTATTTCAGATGAAAGTCGAAACCATCTTAAAAGGCCTTACACCCTCCCAATGCAAAGGAGATACATATCCAGCGAGCCTTATCAAAGACTGCTCTGACATCCTAGCACCCTTCATAGCCACCTTTATCAATGCCTCCTTCTCCACTGGCGCAGGCCATTCTAGCCTCAAAGAAGCTTGGGTAATCCTCCTCATCAAAATACCTTCACTAGACCCCACCACCCCAAACAACTACCGCCCCATCACATCTTGCTATATATTCTGGGCAGAGCAGCCTATCTGCAAATCCAACCATACCTAGGAGCCAATCATATATTAGGTATGCATCAGTCAGGGTTCCCCCCAGGCCATAGGACAGAGTCTGCACTACTCGACCTAAAGCTCCCAATTGACGAACTCAGGGAGGAAAGCAAGACTGCCTTGCTGTTTCTCCTTGACCTATCAGCAGCGTTCGACCTAATGGACCACGAAATCCTGGGTCAGCACCTATCCTCCTCAGCTAACTTCTGCACCGGGGCAACTTCCTGGGTTGCCTCCTTCGTAGGAGATTGATTCTTTAGAGTATTCGCAGATAATGGCAGCACCCCACTCCCCAGCACCTATCACCTGCTGTGTGCCTGAAGGATCCTGTATGTCACCTATTTTGTATAACAAGTGCATTAACGTTGGGGTGTAACCTTGGAAGGATGCGCTGTTTCTCTTCATCTATATAAATTACATCTGCAGCAGTGTCAGCATTTGGAGGTACCCCTAGGCCTCCCAACATGTGCAGAAAATGTAAGGTTAGATGCTGACAAACTGCACTATGACACTGTTCATTCGTATCCTTAAATGTCTTTCATGAAAATCCCTACAACATTGCGATTGTGAAATCCAGTTTTATTGCTGGTGTCTGTCATAGCCGAAACGTGTTTTGACCTAGGGTAGTCCTCAAGGCTGTACATTAAGAGTTACAGGAAATATATCAAAGATTCATATTTTTGTTTGGGTGTACAGTGTTATATATCCATGGCATCACATTAACAGATAAATGCAGTGTTCATTTCAAGAAAAACAAGAATATTGTTACATACCCATTACATAATGTGGTGTCAGATGAGAGGACAAAAGGAGAAAAAACAGAGCAGAAAATATCTGTCAGTTAGACACAAATTCTAAATAGTGCCATGTTGATCTAGGCTCTGAAGTGCTTAAGGTTCATGGCTACATCTGAGTACTTCATGAACATTAGCTCCTCTTTAAATGTATCACGCGACTGTTTGTCATCAACCTCCTATCGTGCCATGTGAGATCTAATAGATCTTACCCAATTATTCTCCTGTGTTTATCTGATCTTGGCTCCAGCCCCATGGGCGTGTTTATAGTGACATAACCAGTTTAATTTGAGATCACTGGTGCCAGTGTGAGACCTCTTCCTAGACATCCTCTATTATCACCCTGGTGATATGAATGTCTTAAGTGTTTTCCTTGTTTGGATTATTTCAACTCACCAACTTCTTGCATCAGTAAGTTTCTGTAGGTAAGCATAATAAAAAAAAATATAATTCCCCTTGGGCATGTGAGTATCTCACCTTGGTAGGTACAATTCGTCCAGTAATTACTTTAATGTTATGTCCCTTATCTCTAAGAATCAGCACTCTGCTTGCAATTCTAAATGAGCAGAATAAGGAAAATAAGTTCTTACAGTTCTTTGCCATGCCATACCTTCCTCTGTACTTTGATTTCTTTATAGTAAGTACGAGAGCAAAAAAGCCTTACCTATTTGCGAGTAGTGTTTTTGCTCCCCAAATGGTGTAGTAGTATATTCAATCCAGTGAGTCTGTTCCTTCAAATGGATCCAATTGAAATAAAGTAAAGAGAGCCCATGTATAATCCAATCTATTGCTTTTATTTGTATTTTTACTGGCTTCAGGTTATAGGTCCTGCTAATGATAGAGAATTTTGAAGTTAGTTGCTTACCAGATTGCTGTTATCCGAATTTCATAGGTTAATAGTTTGAATATCCCATGGAGTTCCTCCTGTCAAACTACTTGAAGGTCACAATACCTAATGGGATACAGACAATGTTGCTGCTATGGTTAAATAACCCAAAATCCCATGTTGCTTCCAATCTCAGGCACATTGAGAGTTGCCCATTGAAACTATTCCTAAGTAGGTTACCTTACCTTTCCTTCTCATATTCAATGTCCTGGAGTTAAATCCCATCATGACCGCATGTCCTTGCGCACACCAGCAACATTTTGGATTCTTTTTCTATTGTAAACACTGCATATGAGGTCACACGCTGCACGTGATGCCACACGCAGTGTGTATGACATCATAGCGGTTGTTTCCTGCTATGGAACCCACTGTCATTAGGCAGTGGGGTTTTGTTGTCCTTTTTTTCCTTTTTTCCCCTTCCTCCATTGTCTAAATAAATGCTGCATTAATATTTGGCAAGTGAACTGATGCCTTAATTCTTATCTTAAGTACACATCATCATGGATGGCCCTCAAAATAAAATAGTCCCTTGTGCTAAGTAATCAGACAAATCCTGTTGTAAAACCCATTGGCCCTCATTACGACCCTGGCGGTAAGTACCGGTCATTACCGGCATGGCGCAATTACCGTGTCCGTGCTGGCAATAGACCGCTAAAAGTGGCCCATTACGAGTTTGGGGGCACGAGCTTTGCACCATGCCGGTAATGAACTCTCCACCATGCCGCAAAAGCCCGAAAAATCCCCCTTTCCGGCATCGTCTGCAGTGGAAATAGCACCTCCGGCATCCTAGCCATCGGCATTAGCGGTCACCGCTAATAGCGGTGACCGTAAATAAGCGGAACTGGAAGTAGCGTCATCGCACAGGAACGGGAAAGAGCACGGCAGCCATCTTTAAAAACACAACGCATTGCCATCCTCCACAACCAGGAGCCATCTGAACCCCAGAACTCCCACACACCTCAACCACCACCTGTTTGAATTAAGGATGCCAAATGCTGTCAAAAAAACTGGAGATCGGCTGCGCCAGGAGCGATTCTCCAGAGAGGAGCTCAATATGTTGGCAGAGACACTGCAGGAGCATGCAGACGTGGTGTTTGCAGCTGACATGTCTCGACCAGCGCTGCTGCGCAAAAAGCAGATTTGGGTATTGTCGCCCAGAGAGTGAGTGCTGTCGCCACCACACCCCACACACCAAAACAATGCCGCAAGCGATGGGACGACCTACGTCTACGTGTGCGAAGTATACTGTCGGCCAACCGAAACCTCGGGATAGCGACAGGTGGAGGTGCAGAGTCGCCCATAAAACTCCAACCATGGGAGGAGATATGTGCCTCCACCATAGGCACCAAGTCAATAGAGGGAGTCGGGGACATGGAGAGAGGAGCCCCGTTATCAGCCGATGCAGGTAGGTGTCTCTAATCAAACAATGCCAATACCACCACGATGATGTCCACATGAATTGACAGTGCAATGATGTATATCAGGGTCCACCAGACACATAAGCACAATCCTGCCTACAGGCAGTGCAGAGCATCACCTCGTCCACATGCATGATGCACCCCATTTGTGTTGCTATCCAAATGCCTCCATGCATCACCCACCCAAGAGTGAGGCAACCTGTATGTCACTCCCCCCAATGTGACTCATCTACCAATCCATATCAAGGCAGCCACCCCAATGCATGCTCAATGCCCATAGACCCATCACTCACCCTCTCCCTCCTTTGGTCCCCCACAGGCACATAATCTGACAGCGCTGATGAGGACACCGGTCCCACACCAGGGAAGAAGGCCAGGGCCGAGGAGGGACAACACCGCCCCTCCACTTCAAGGGGCATAGGCCAACCGCCACGACATCGGAAGACCACGAGCACACCACAGGCCACAGCACCAATGTGCTCCATGTCCACCACTATGGCACCCACAACAGCCTGCATCGCCCAAGTGTCGGTGGCAGAAGGGACTGCATTGGGTGCAAGGAGCATAGTTGGTGAAACTGCTGCCACAGCAGCAATCTCTGATCTGATGACGAGGAAAGGGATGTGCTGCATGTTGCAACTCCCCCCACTGGCCCCCTGCATTCCCCACACCTGTCCCCATGCAGCCTGCCCGACACAAGCATGCACAGGCTGTCTCCAGCTAACTCATGGCCAGCAACTCCTAGCCCCACCCCAACTGTGCCCGAGGAACACAGTATTTCGGGAAGCCCTCAAACATTCACCCCAGCTCCAAACACCCAAAACGGGATCCAGGACATTGTAAGGCGCCAGCAGCAGCTCACTGGCCTCTTGACCCAGCACATTACTGAATGTGGTAGTGTAAGGGACGACATCTGGGAATGTGCTGCATCCCTGAGGTCAGCAATAGAGTCAACCTCAAAGGACATATGTGCAGAACTGGCTGCAGTGCGGCATGTACTGTCTGAGATGGTGGCAGCAATGCGGGACATGCATCCAACACAGTTATCAGAGCAGCCAAGCACATCTTCAGCTGCTAGCTCCACCAGGACCAGCCCCGTGCGCAGGTCTGGCAGGAACCTGCGCCTATCAGACAGGGGAGCACCTGGTGCTGGAAGAGGGGGATGCCAGTAGGCACAGCCTTGCATACTGGTGCCATGAGGTCCACTGGTGCACAGTACTGCACACCATGTGTTGGGGAGTTGAGGGGGGAGGGGAAGAGGGTGTGTGGGGGAGTTGAGGGGGAGGGGGGAAAGGGTGTGTGGGGGAGTTGAGGTGGAAGGGGAGAGGGTGTGTGGGGGAGCTGAGGGGGGAGGGGGGAGAGGGTGTGTGGGGGAGTTGAGGGGGAGAGGGTATGTGGGGTGGAGGGCTTGTTCACTTAGTTTTGCTTCTTCAATACACATTGTGGTTACTCATAATTCACATGTGTGGACATTGCTTATTGCGTACGTGTGCTGTATTGGTTAAAAGTCTACAGTGTCCATGTCCCTGACACACCCAGTGCCCCGAGTGCCATCTCCATGTAACACCCCCTTCCATGTGTGCTAGACACATTGGTTGATCAGAGTCTGACGCATGTCACGTCCCTTCTGTTCATCGCTGCCTCCCTGAGGTGCTGCCCCATCCCCACCCTCCTCATCCTCTTCGTCAGGTGGTTGCAGTTCAGCGTCAGGGGGCAGGGGCACATTCCGTCTGATGCACATATTGTGTAGCATGACACATGCCATGACGATCTTTGCCACCTTCTCATGGCGGTACAGGAATGCCCCACCAGACCTGCTGAGGCAGCAAAACCGTGCCTTCAAGAGGCCAAATGTCTGCACAATCACTACACCGGTTTGTGTAGGGGCACGATTGTGGTCCTCCTCGTGCCTGTTTTGTGGGTTCCGGACTGGGGTAAGGAGCCACCTCCTCAAGGGATAGCCTGCATCACCTGCATGTGAACAACAATATATGTGTAAGTCATCACATCATATTTGACCTCATTAAGTGACACCATGGCATGAATTTATTTCTTAGATTCAGCCCCATCTCCATGCATGAATGGAGACACACGATGTGACTGCTATGTGTGCATTCCTCTTATGGACTGGTTTGCATGCCATCAACTAGTGGGCGCAGGGGGATCCAGTTCCTTGTGAGTGCTCATGCACTGTGTCAGTCCACGGCGGTTGTTTCGGTGATCTGGCAGATGTTCAGTAATTTGTATGCTTTCAACCTGGCACTGTTGATGTCAGCCTCATGATGATCTCACTACGCACAACAAATGGTGTCATGCAATTCAGTTGGGCCTCTGTGCCAGTGTGGTGGTGTATTGATGTATTTGACCGTCATGTTACTCCTTTGTACGCAGTAATCGGGGACAGACCTTTCAGTTGAAGGTGTTTGGTGCCGTGCATTGGCTATAGTCATTGCTTGTAGCTGCATTTTGTTGAGGGGGATGCGGTCTGATTTGGTACAGTGCACATGCAGATGGCTGTGGAATGGTTGTGACACTACTTCATTTACATGGTAGGGCTGCTTACATCTTGCATTATGTGGTCAGGTGTCAGCTCCAGTCTGGGCTGCTTTGGGGTATGAGCATGCTCCATTCCCTCTGGCACTCGCAGCCAGGTGAAGTATGCATCTCCCCACCCCCCATCTCAGCCAGGTGAAGTATGCATCTATACCTCAATCACCTACCCACATCACATTTCCATGGGCGTAACATGCGACTCACCGAGAAGCCAGGATCTCTGCCCTGCATGTCGCTCCATGTAGTGTGGTATCGTGGAGTTCCGCAGGACCATTGAATCATGGGTTGATCCGGGGAATCGGGCACACCAATGTGTGATGATCCTGTTGGAGTCACATACCATTTGAACGTTGATTGAGTGGTATAGCTTACGGTTGCGGTACGCTACCTCTATGGCATATGGGACCACCAATTCCACATGGGTGCAGTCGATGGCGCCAATGCAACCAGGTATGCTGGACAGTGAATGGAAACCTACTTTGGTGTTTGAGATCTCCTGGGCAGACTGTGGTAAGGAAATGTGGTCGTCTGTGTGCTTGAGGAGGGCATCAAGCACTTGGTTCAGCGTACGTGAGAATAATGGTTTTGAAATGCCAAGCAAGTGCCCCACTGTGTGCTGGTAGATGCCTGTGGCCAGGAAGTGGAGCACAGACACTAGCTTCAGTAGGGGTGGGATGGCGGTGCATGTTTCAATCAGGCTGACAATGTCGTCATGTATCATGTCCACAATGGTGGTGATGGTGTCCCGGTCCAGACGGTACAGAGTGTGGATCTGCTCAGCAGTTAGGTTGAATGGAGCGGCTCTGATGCATGGAATTGGGGGCTGCCTGCGTGGTGCCACTGGCTGTGCTGGTGGGGCATGCTGGCCCTGCCTTGCCCTCCTTCTCCTCCTGGTCTCCTCTGTGCTGCCTGTTGTTGTTGTTGTTGTAGCACTTCCACTGCAATCAGGTCATCCAGCCCCATTATTGCTAGTAGTATTGGAATCATTGTGGCGTGTGACTGGGTGTGGGAAGGGGTGTGCTCCTTTTGTGCTTGCCCAGTCTGTATTGCCTCCACCTGTGCTGATTGTGTGCACCTGTGGCAGTTGGGAACACTGCACATGGCCGTTTACAGGTGGCCGCGCTGGCGGTATTTGCACCATGGCGGTAAGGTACTTTACGGCCTTCACTAGGGCGTTAATTGCATACCCGCGTGACTCGTAATGTTCCCCACTTTGTGCCATGTCGGTATTTGCGGCATGGGTGGTCGCGTGCCTGCGCCCTTGGCGCTTTTAGCGGCACCGTTAATTACGGTGCTGCTAATAGCGCTTTATCAGGTCATGATCGGCCGGAGCAGTAAACGATGCTGGTAATCCTTTACCGGCATCGTTTTTCACTTATCGCCAGGGTCGTAATGAGGGCCATTGTGATTAAGCAGTGGGTTTATACACTTAATTTAATGTCTGCCGCAGTATTACTTGCAAAATCGACTGGTGCCATCATTATTTATCTGGTTGCAAGTGAAATGAGACTAATCTCCCTTTTATAGTCCCTTTTGCTGCATACCCAGACAACTAAACTAGATGCAGCCACATGAATGAAAGATGCTATGGTGCCTGTTGTTTAGTCTCAAGTGCCATGCCAAAGTCATTAATGGATTACTATCCCACACACTGGTGCACCAAATAATTCATACTTGTTATATTAGTGGGCTAAGGGTAAGTTAGCCCTGCACATAGGTGGCCCATTCTTATGACACATGGGCAATTAGGATTTCCGTATATTCATTGGAACTCTCATATATTTGAGGATTGGATGCCTGATTCTAGAGGGTTCATGTGTTGGTTAATATGTATGTGATAAACCTTAATCAGTATTGCACTATGGTGCTACGTCTCAAATGGATACTTCCTCGCTCATTTCCATTAGGAATTGCAAGTGTTGTTAATAAAGTAGCTCTGGTAGGTCCCTCATGGTACCCTTATTAGTTCCATGTACTTGATTCATAGGAGCACATTCATTTCATGCTCAGAATTGAGACCCATTTTGACATACCGCAAGTTGCAAATGCATCTTGCCTCCAACCGTCGTAGTTTTAGTTTTACATCTCCTTCCCTTTTTCCCAATTGGGCTTTCATTAGACCAATGAATTTGAGGCTTCTCATGTCATCCATTTGGTGGCATTCCTGCCAAGGTACCGCTAGCGGGAGTCAATCATCCTGTTTGTTCAGGCTAGTCATATGCTCCCTGATTCTCGTCAGGAGCTGTCTGATGGTACTCCCTATGTATACTTTCTGACAAATACAAATAATCGCATAAACAGCATGATCTGTGCAACCGTTGATCAAATCTTTAATTGTGATCTTGAATCACTCATTACTCATAAATTCACAACCATCTGGACACCCAAAAACAGGCTTTGCCCGTCATTTCTGGCCACAAAGAATACAAGTGGAACTGTCTGGCTCAAACCTATGATAGGATTTTTTAAATGCAGCACTTGCAGAATGTGCAGACATTGCATCCAGATTGTCGTGAATTTATGAATTTAGAATTGCAAGCAGAGTGCTGATTCTTAGAGACAAGGGACAGACAATTGAAGTAATTACTGGAAGAATTCCAGCAGATATCGCTGATAGGGGATGTTAAATAATCCAAAACAAGGATAACACTTAAGACATTCATATCACAAGGGTGATACCAGAGCATGTTTAAGAAGAGGTCTCACACTAGCACCTGTGATCATAAATTAAACTGGTTATGTCCCTATAAGCACGCCCATGGGGCTGGAGCTAAGATCAGATAAACACGGGAGAATAATTGGGTAAGACCTGGTAGATCTCACATGGCACAATAGGAGGTTAATGGCAAACAGTAGCATGATACATTTGAAGAGGAGCTAATTTTGATGATGTACTCAGATGTAGGCATGATCCTTAGGCACTTCAGAGTCTAGACCAACATGGCAATACGTAGAATTTGTGTCTAACTTCCAAATGTTTTCTGCTCTGTTTTTTCTCCTTTTGCCCTCTCATCTGACACCACATTATGTGATGGGTATGTAACAATATTCTTGTTTTTCTTGACGCTAACACTGCTTTTATCTGTTAATGTGATGCCATGGATATATAACACTGTACACCCAAACAAAAATATGTATCTTTGATATATTTCCTGTAACTCTCAATGTACAGCCTTGAGGACGACCCTAGGTTGAAATACGTGCCAGCATTAAAACTGGATTGCACAATCGCAATGTTTTAGACATTTTCATTTTTTTGAAAGACATTTAAGGATACCAATAAACAGTGTCATAACGCTGTTTATCAGCATCTAACCTTACTTTTTCTATTTTGTATAACATATTCATGATTCCACTATTTGCCCTCCTGGACCCTATTGTTCAAAACAAAAGAAGGTGATGGCTGGAACGTTTGGATAGAATCCAGCCATCCCCCCTTTTGTTTTGCTATAGGCAGCCCAAGTGGGACGGGTATGCCCCGACATGGGTCACGTGCCTGCTGCGCCTAGGGACCCAAGCTACTCCTCACTAATGAGGCCCAACCAGGAGAAAACATGTTTGGGGTTGCGTGTGGTGTCGTGCAGAAGGGATGTGACCAAGCAGTTCAGGCTGGACTGCCCCTTTTGGTGTGGGACCAAGCCTGATTTGCAAACAGTCTGTCTCCTTTTGTAATGGTCTTGGTAGTTGAACAACAATGGTCTGGATGGTAGCCCAGATCAATGCTAGAGGTTAAGATTAATTCTAAACTCTCCAGAAATCACCCCTTTTTATTTTTCAACAATAAACCTTCATACATGCACAGGTCTCTGGGATATTTTATTACCTGTGGCTCTAGTGACCATGTGAATGGGGTCCCCAGATGTAAGCATAACCCTGTGGGGGTCATTCTGTGAATCTGGTATTCCCTTATGAGGAGGGTGATATATTCACAGGAGCAGCCTTCACGTCTGGTTTAATACCCAGAGGAATTGGTGCAGAGGTTACTCTAGTGTCTCTCAGGTCCTGGGAGCAACGCGTTGCTGATATATATGCAGCCATCCCTAACAATGCCAATGTGTTATTTTAAGGATAGTGTACTGGTAGATGGCACAGGTACCACTTCCAACACGTGCACTGAGGTTAGTCTAACTGTGGTGTATCCCACTTTGGTAAACTAAGAGGGTCTGGCTAGAGCTCATCTGAGGCCCATCAAGGTAACATGTGGCCCCCCAAAGGTTACCAGTAATGCCTGACACTCTAACAGTAACTAGAGGAGTGGTAAGGATTCCTGTAATTGTCCAGAGGCAAGTTACAGGTAGAGTTCTGCTGGCGAATGATCTGAAATACTTAGGTCATGTGGGTGACACAGTAGAAAGACTATGTACAATGTTTCAAATAAAGACGGCTACTTTATACAAACCTCAGGGGAAGCCTAAGCCCAAAGGGAAACCCAAGCATAAGGAGTCAAAGTTTCCTTAAAAGGGGTTAAAAGGGGAAGTAGAGTTCCTCCCCTAAGGAACCTGCAACTGAGATTGAAGTATCTGACCACATACCTGAACCTGCTGAACCAGACAAGGAAAGGGTAGTGCCTAAGGTATTTAACAGCCATGATCATCCAGAACTGCAGACTTTACTTGCAGAAGGGGGAACTTTTACTTTATATTGAACACATCGAGTCCACAGGAGGAGACCAAAAGGGGTTGTTGGCCCCTCACTATGGAAGGCCCTACACCCTGCAGTTGGGGCATGAAATTGTTCCCAAGAGGAGTAAGGAGAGGTCATCCATGCATTTTCTACTGGCCTATGATGGGGGTCCAAGTAGAAGGTCACAGCAGGAGTTGTCCTACTTGTCAGTTGTCTGGGAAAATTGGAACAAAGATCCAGACTCCGTTGGTACCACCCACTGTAGTGTGTGTACCATATTAGATGGAAGGGATTGACATTATGGGTCCCCTTGATACTCTTATACCCTCTGGTAGTAGGTGCATGCTGGTGGTTGTTGACCATACCACCAGATGTCCAGAAGCCATTCACTGTAGGAGTTGTCCTACTTGTCAGTTGTCTGGAAAAATTGGAACAAAGATCCAGACTCCGTTGGTACCACCCACTGTAGTGTGTGTACCATATTAGATGGAAGGGATTGACATTGTGGGTCCCCTTGATACTCTTATACCCTCTGGTAGTAGGTTCATGCTGGTGGTTGTTGACCATACCACCAGATGTCCAGAAGCCATTCACTTAAAACAGTAACTGTCAAGTTAGTTGCAAGAGCATTATTGGATATCATTACTTCAGTTGGCTTCCCTAAAGAAGTTGCCACTGACAGATGTACAAACGTTATGCCTAATTACATGCAGGACATGTGGAAGGAGTGTGGGTGTCCTATACATTTTCATCTGTCTACCATCCACAGGCCAATGGACTTGCTGAAAGATTCAACAAAACTCTCAAAAGCATGATTGGAGATCTTGAAGAGCCCCAGACTAGTAAGTGGGACCTTCTATTCCCATACTTTTTGCTTGCCTACAGGGCGGTACCTCAGGAAGGGGTTGGCTTAAGTCCCTTTGAACTTCCTTTTGGTCTTCCTGTAAGGGGACTCTTGGCCATAGTGAAGGAAGGGTGGGAGTTTGCGTACACTTCAGCTACCTTAAATGTGGTAGACTATGTGCTAGGACTGGTAGGAGGATGCTCTGTCTGATTGCATAGACCAATGACAAGTTAAACAGTGGCTTGACCATAAAGCTTCTATCCTAGACTAAGACATCCTTATCATGGACCCTTTAAGGACTAGAGCTTTGCCAGACAATGTATAGGTCCTTACTATATTGTCAAAAATGTCTAGATTAGGTGAACAATTTAGTGGCTCTTGGAAGGCCTAACCAGTCTCCTAAAGTGTTCTATGTGAAAAGGTTGATGTCTTTTATCCCAAGAGTTGAAATGGGAGCCCTACTTCTGGCTTCAGATTGGGAGGAAGAGGAATCTGAAAATCTACCTGATCTGGCCCAAGGCAGCCAGCCCTTAAGAGGGCCCCATTGAGGGTGTAAAGGTGTCCCCTCAACTAACTGCAACATCAAGATGAGGTTACAACTTTTGCTTAGGCATTTTGCCAATTTGCTCTCACTTACTCAAGCCCTGACACCTTGGTGACATTGCGGCATAGACATTGGGGATAGTGTTTCTACAAAAATGTAGGAGTTACAGGATGTCAGAGAAGAATAACTAACACATCAAGTCAGAGTTCACTAAGAAGTTGGATCAAGGGTTGATAGAGCCCTGTTATAGTTCTTGGTCCAGTCCAGTTATTCTGGTACCAAAAGCAGGGACCACAGATCTGAGATTGTGTGTGGACTGTAGAACTCTTAATGCAATCACCAATACAGATGGTCATCCCCTTACATAAACTGATGAGTTAGTGGACAAACTGGGTGCTGCTATGTATCTCAGTACTTTTGATCTCACTGCAGTGCTTTGGCAAATATCCCTCACAGAAAATGTCAAGGAAACAACCGCATTTATTCCACACCTGAGTGTATTTACCAGTTTAGATACTGCCCTTTGGGTTAATACATGCACCTGCCACTTCTCAAGGTTAGTTAATCATGTGCTGGATGGCTTGCATGATTTCTGCATTGCATATCTTGATGACATTGTAGAAATATCTTTTGATAGGTTCACTTATCGTTTCAGCTAGAGTGACATGCCTAATCTCATGTCCCCTGATAAACAATCCCACTCACAATTCTCGGTAAATAAAAACAGACAGTGTACTCAATTGAAACCAAGGTAGCCTCCACTCTTGTTCCAAGGAGATCTTGCAATTTTATAATCTCAAATACAATTGGTTAATCAAACAGGTTTGACCTGCCTTTACGAATCTCACTACTGATTAAGTTAAGTATCAAATTCCATAGGAAACCAACAATTGCATTTCCAATTATATTTGACTTGCTTGACGGATTTGGCTGATATTTTGCAAGTGGAATGTTTGTCCCACAACCCTCCCGGGGGCAGAAATGTTAGAAAATGAAAAAGCTATTAAGAAAGCAAAAATAAATGCTGTTTGAGCCTACTCCCATTCATTTCCCCATAAAGAAAAAGTCAACATTTCTGCGCAGCGCACAGCAGAAAACGTTGGACAGGATTCGACCAGGTACAAAACAACTTGGGAACAGAGCATGGCCTCAATTTCCCAAAGGGGCATGGGGTTATTCCATCCCGTAGCTGTTAAAATATTTGACGGAGAAGGGGGTGCCCCCTTCTCTGAAAATAACAAAAATTATAGCTATATCTCTCACAGTGCTTTGCAGCAGAGAGTGTTTTCAGGAATGAAAAAGCCGTAAATTGTTTTGTATGATGCAGGAGGTAACCGAGGTTATAACAGGTATAGCCAGGATTAGCTGAAAAGGAAAAGTGGAAAAATGCCATTTGGAACAGGAAAAAGGATGCAATGGCATCAGGCTAGAGGTGGAGAGGGGGAAAGAGGATACCATGAGAAATTGTGGAGTTTGGGGGCAAGGCACCAAGTTCAGAGCTTGACATTTTTTTCATGACCAGGGTTATACTGGGGATAACTGCAGATGTAGTAGAACATTTTATCGGGAATGAAAGTGTGTCACACAAAATGAACGCAGTTATTTCGGGGTGTTTCCGGATAACAGGGTTTATTTGTAGTACATTGCTAATATAACCGTATGTATGGGAAAACATTTTGAAAACGAAAGAGAGAGTTAAAACAATGAGATTAATAATACAAAATTTGAATTTTACAGCTACAGTGAGTTGGGGTATTGGCTGTGGACAAAAGGACATGGTTACTGGATTACTTCAATAAATCAAATGGCGCAATATGGAGCAAAGGCCATGGCTAGTGGGCCCCAACAAAACCTATTGGGACAAAATGCACAAAAGAATCCTAGTGGTGTGGCCACGGTTAATAGGCTCGTTTAGGAAACTCATTGCAGCTATACGTAGAGTGGCCACGGCTGAAGCCTGTGGGCACTGGCATGGTCGAAGGCCCTGGCTAGTGGGCCCAAAGGCATGTATATTGGCCAAGGCCAAAGGCTGTGGCCACCTAGTGGGTCCAAAAGAAACATATGGGGGAACATGTACAGTGGCAAAAGCCAAAGATCGTGGCCACTGGCCAAGCCCGCAGGCCATGGCTAGTGGCCAGGTAGTGTTTTAAAATATACAGTGGGCATGGCGAAAGCCCTGGCTAGTGGCCTGAAAGACATGTATAGTGGCCACGCCCAAAGGCCGTGGTCACCTAGTGGGACAAAAAGAAACATATTGGGGGAACATGTACAGTGGATATGGCCAAAGGCCATGGTAGAGGCCCGGTAGTGTTTTAAAATTTACAGTGGCCACTGCTGAATGCTGTGTTCACTGGCCAGGGTTGAAGGCCATGTCTGTTGGGCCCGAAAGACATGTATAGTGGCTGTGCCCACCTGGTATGTCCAAAAGAAACACATTGGGGGAAGATGTACAGTGGACAGGGCCGATGGCCATGGCTAGTGACCCATACAAATTGTAGAACACAGGGGTTCCCAACCTTTTGTACACAATGAGCCAAATTTGTGCATATAAAAGGAAGTGGTGAGCAACATCCATTCTTCGCCGGAACATATTGGTGCTCAGTTGGTGGAAAATCTATTGCAACACACATTATTAATGTAACACACTTCAGAGTGCTAATAGATCATATTAATTTGCAGTACTTAAGTTATCTAGAGCATGCGCAATTCTAGCAAAGGACATGTGCAAGGGCCTTTAACTTCATTTGTCATTAAGTGGTTGTTTACAGGAAATGTTGAGGAAATTGAGTGGTAAGTGGGACATTTTTAGACAGATGGTGCGAGGCAAGTTGTTTAAAATTATAGTGGGGCTAAATGAGCATTACCAGAGGCTTCGGGTACATGTGCAAAATATTTTCACAAAGTTTAGTGCAAATGTTTGAACAGTAAAATTGGTCACAAATGAGGCACTGATTTTCAGGTGTACTTTGAGGTTCTGCCAAAGTAATTTCTGGGATCATTAGTAGCAAATGGTGCATTCTTCAGGGTGCAAGTAAAACTGTTCCTCCATCATAGATTACTGTATTGTGGATTTTATTTCAGGAATGTTATGACATGTTGCATTTATGATAGAACAGAGAGTGTTTACTATCCTCTTGAGTTCATTTTCCAATGGCCAGCGGAAGGTGCCACAAAGAATATTGCTGACAGCCGGAGAATGCCTAAGTTCGATAAGGAGACATTGGAAAGAATTACTAATTCACATACTATTTAACATATTCTCTTAAAACTGTATGACAGTACAGAGGCCCTAAAGGAAATTGTCCCCTTCTTTGAGGATCTGATTGAAACTTTCCAGGACTGAGAGATTGACAAATGTCAGACCCAGTCCAGGATATAGAAAAGGATGTCCCATTGTTCCATGCAGAATCTCAAAAATAAATGTAACCATGACTTAATGAGTGGTGTCTGGATGGCGGGTCAGATGTATAGATTTGAAAGAGTATATACAAATTGCTAAAAGACACATACATAAAATCATTGAAAAACAATTGCAGCTTTTAGAGAGGGCTGTGATTTTGAATGACATCAAATTGTTTTGAAAATTCACTTGGTTCCCATATTAGTGGTCTCCTATATTGCGAAACCTGTTTAATACAGTTGACCAGACATGCCTTATGCCACCATCATGGAAAGTAGTGCTGTATGCCATCTTCATGGAAAAGTAGTGTGATTGTGCCTACATTTAAATGGGGTTCCACCGCCGCCCCCCCGTTATATGCCAGTTTTCCTATTGGATATTGCCAGTATGATATTCTCCAAATGTTTGATGCTAAGACTGGAGGATTGGGCTCAAAGTAAGAGCATCTTCAAGATCTCCCAAGTGGGTTTCAAGAGAGGGCTTTGTACCATGGTTCACTCTGAGCACCATTGTGAAGAAATACTGTAAGGTTAAGAGAGCGAGATTATTTGTGTTTTTCTCAGATGTGGATAAAGTATTTCATTTGATTGATAGAAACATCTTGTGTCGTAAGTAACATTTAATTGGGGTACCTAAAGGTCTATTCAATCTTATGTCACTGTGTTATGCAGACAGCTCAGCGTCTGTCCGATATGGAAGATCAGGGAATTATTCATAATTTTTCCCCCACCAATAAAGGTGTAAAACAGGCATGTCCATTGGCCGCAATGTATTACTTTCAGACTTTGACCATAGTGCTTCTCTTACGCAATTTCATCCCCTCTCCGTGAAGGGTACATCTTATAGCGTGCATCTTTGCACAGATGTCACAGCTATTCTGCATTTAACTCCGGCAGGGCTCCATCAGTGCTTGCTATATGCAAATGACTATTTTGGGAATTGTAGTTTGAAATTAAATGATAAAAACAAAAATGATTGTGTTTGGGGAAAAGGGGGAAACTGTATAGCTGTTTCTGTCAATTAATGAATAGTTGAGGAGGTTACCTTATATTTTTATTGGGATCCACTCTGCTCGAAGTACAGTAGTTGGGTCAATACTTTTAATAAAAAAGCTGAAAGGTCATCATTTAGGATTAAAGGAATTTTAAGACTTTATTTCAAATTTGGAGTGTTCAGATTGGACAAGTGCTGGGAGGCATATAAGGGAATCGTCTGGTTCCAAGTTTTTTATAGCCACAAAATGCAGGGGTTACTTAAACTGTCAGGTACTGGAGGTGCTGCAAAATAAAATCATGCACCATATAGCAGGTCTGCTTCCCTCCAGGTACACCTGATATCACTGTATGAGCTGAATTGTGGGTGCTCAATTTGAAGGTGTCGACCTAGTTAATATTTTAACTTATTTTTTAAAAGCTATGCTAGGTCAAGAGGATTAGAAGGACCATATGGTGACATTTACAAAATGTATTGATTCATTTAAATAATAAGAAAAGTTCTTCCTGTCCCAATTCTAAAGGTTTTTCCTACTTAACACAAAAACAACTAGGGTGCTCGTCATCAATAGTTTATTCCAAAACAATAGTTTGTCTGCCGTCCCAAAACTAATCTACACTAACCCTACTACTACATGCATTCTCAGCTCCAGTAAGCTATTCTTAAATAGTTACTGGTGACATCCTGAATCAGTTCTTTCAATTCTGAAAGGTGGCTCTTGCACGCCAGAAGTATCCTCTTTTCTTCCTGGACAAAGTCACTTGGTTTATACATTTAGGGTTTTGACCCTTATCCTTAATTACCACTTGCAGAGTCTCTTTGCTACTTTCTTCACTTTAGTTTGGATGCTGTGATCCTCTATATTTCTTGTTCAGATTGTTATTTTTCCATTCACTTTCCTTGACTCTTGTCTATTCACTGGGACGATTAGATTGGGTCCCTAAGTGCTCTTCACTTGATTTGACTCTTAACCATTTACTGAGACAAGTAGGATGAGTGCCCTTAGTGCTCTTCACTTGGCTTGACCCTTAACCATTCACTGAGATGAGTAGGAAGAGTCCATAAGTGTTTTCACATGGCTTGACTCTTAACCAGTAGGATGAGGGTTATCTGTATCCCTTTTCCCTCTTCTGGGTCTCCCTCTGCTCCGGTTACATTCTTCAACATGGGCTGGTGTCACTGGGTCTTCCTGCGGGGTCGGATCCCTTCTGGAGTGTGGACGGCTCCAGTGTTTACTCCTTCTTTCTCGTGTTTGTTCTTATGGCCCCATGGAGCCAATAGTGCAGTGGTCTCAGTGTTGTTCAAGGACTGCACAGCCCACCTCTCTTGGGTCATGCCACTGCTTCTTCCAATCCCAGGCATGCACAGAATAGCATCTCACCCTCTCCTTGCTTCCTTTTCTAGTTGGCTGGACACAGCCTCTCGACTGAGGATCTCCTGGGTTTCAGCAGCGTCTTCCTTCCTACTCCTAAAAAATGTACAGGCTTCATGTTCAATGGATGGTAGTGCTTGTTCCCTTTTAAATGGAGTTTCCCGGCTCCTCCCCAATGTAGGACTATAGTCCTTTCTTTCTTTCTCACAAGCACTCTCCATTACTCACTTGATCTTTCTCTTCCCGGTGTAGTTGGCTTCCTGTCATGCATCCAGGCCCGCAGCACAACAAATCCCAGAATTCACCACCAGTATCACTAAACACACCCACCTGCAGTTCATGTCCCGTGCCTTCACAGCGGCAGGGGGTGGTTCACAGAGGCTCCAGAGCATCCCGGCGGCCTCAGGGTCCTGGCAGCCGGCTGTGCCCATTTCTCTATTGGCAGCTTCCCTTGCGCTTGTCATCGTGCTCGAAAAGGAGCAGTGTTGCCATGACACCACACTTCGATCCGTGTCACGTGACACGAGGATCCCGATCACGTGCCCGGATTTCCATGGAAACCTCCTTAAAACAGTGAAGATTACACCTTCCTTTGCTTCACAGCTGTGTTTCTGGTGTTTACCTGGTGTTTGGACTCACAATTGCTTTTGGGAGTGTTATCTTGACCTTGGATACGTCTTTGGGACTGTATTTGGATTTCCCTTGGTTTGTTGTTACTCAATTCGCTCCCGGACTTCCTGACCTCGGTTTTGTATTACGGACTTCGATTTTGGATCACGTTCTGCTGGATACTTCCTAGTTCACTGCCTCAGCTTGGAATTTACCATATAACCGTCAAGTGAACTATTCCAGTTACCATTGCACAGGGGCTTCCAGTGAGACCACTTGCCACCACCTGCTGCTGCTCACACTGAGGGTACATTGACGCCCTCAGAGGGGTGTGTTTTCCTTTTGCCATACCTCCACCTCCCTTTTTTTGGGATAGTATGCTCCCCTGTTGTTTACAAATCTATCTTGTGGCCATTTGTTTATCTTACCTGCATCATTCCTTTTCAGCTGTCGGGGTGACCTGCGTTCCTGTACCTGCCACCTGTGGCCCTAAAGATTGAACAGTAAGTTACTTTACCTTTCTGTTCGGTACTTAGGGACGGAGGTCTTATATTCTGCATGACATTCAAGTCTTGACACTTCCAACCATTCACAATCGCTAGGCCTTCTTAACTCTTCTTCTTCTCAGTGTTTTTGATTTCAAGTTTCTGGCTGACGTCACAGTAGCAAACAGCAACTTGTTTGCGATCATTTTTCTGAAGTCCGGATGGTATGAGGGGCTCATACGAAAGGGGGTTAGGGAGTTCCTTGGCGGAACAGGTGTCCTTGTCGCCAAGAGGGGAGTCTCTCCCTTTATGGTCCCGCTTATCACCACTCTTAGGGTGAATATTGCATAGCAGGCTCACCTCTCTAGCGTCACAAGGAAGGGCTCCCTCTGGGGACAAGTGACGAGATTCCTCAGTTCATCACAAAGCCCATGTGGGATTTTCTGCTAATCATAATGTGAATATCAATTTAAGCGAGATTGAGGCCTCCCCTGATACAGGCAAATACTTGTCGTACGAGGGAGGTTGTAACACACTGCCCAGTTGCAAATGTGGGGAGAGGGTTATAACTAAATTTGGCACATTAATTCAGCCCAAATTAGCTCTTAAAGCAAGAGCTTGTCAAATGGAGGCACTTGTCTACAAAACACATAAGCTGCCTTCCTTAGCCTTATATGCAGACTTAAGTAAACATAAACGACAGCAAGGAGAAATTTGTGAAATAAGATCCCCAAAATCTAAGTATCAAAGTATTCGTATGATGAAATGTGTCGCCCCGCAATAAACAAAGAAGGTGTGCACAAGGTGTGCAGGGAAAAGTACAACATGTGCTTGCAAAATGGGAGTCTATATAGATTTGGTAATTGTTTATGGTTTTTCTGTTTTGCCTACGTGCTGGTTAAGACCCTATTTCTGGTTAAATCATATTGGGACATGCTTGGAAGCTTGACAATTTATTGTAATTATCAGGTTTTTATATATAGCTTGTTTGAATACGTTAAAGCTGCTCTTTTATTTCATCAGTACACATTTTATGAAATATGATACATTTCTTTTTAAATGTTGCAAGCTGTTAATGGGGAAATCCGAATAAATAAATATTGATTGAGTAGAACTGGTCAGAACATTTCTCTGAAGGATTTGGGGCCTATTTTCCCAACACAAAAGGTATTTGTCACAAAATTAAGTGCCACACATTTGTCAAAACTTTTAGCATTTGTACACAACCTTATATAGGGGTCTGGAGGTGTTACCTATGTATTTGGATAATTCAATTTGCTTTTTATTTTAAATGTATTAACAGTAACTTCATTGATTTGAACATAAGGCTAATTATTAAATTATGAAAAATGTGTCCATCTAGCATGTAGATAATGGGCAGATAAGGCAAATGTATGCCAGAGTATCAATTGATGACAATTGTTCCACCATGTACCAATAAATGTAGGTGACACTAAAAGTAATATTTCTGATAAATAGAATGCACGGTGGCATCAAACAAAAAACCATGCTTGTACAAAAAGCAGCATATGAAATAAGAGAAGTTGGGTATGCATGTTACATATTTGTGAATGTTGCTCTTGCTAGCTGTACAAAGGTACAGAAGATGAGCATTTTCTCCAGGACACAAACATGGGCACATGGTTCAATAATGTTGCGCAGTAATGCATTTGGCAGCTGGTCAAATCACCTGAAGATGACAACATTTTAACAATGACACGGCAACGAGTAAGGACGTCTTCTGGAAAACAATGTGCATGGTGGCAACAAACTTAAATCTTACATCTAAAAAAATGAGCCAACTGGAACCATAACACGCTCATTGGCCAACATTCTGGACAGCTCAGGACTCTGTCCTGGCTACACTGCTTCCAACGTCTCATTCCTTCAGCACCTCCTTCTTGACCATGGCCCAGAGCAACTGGCGAGCACCATTTTAGGGTGCTGCAAGCAACATGTTGCTCCATAGCTACACCTTGGGAACATTGTATTATATATATATATATAATGATATTTGATTTTAATATATTTTTGTATTCATTAATAATTAGTGTATTATGTTGTCACCTTAACTGTATTATTCCTTATGCTTGTAGACGTTGTTTTTGTTGGTTTAACCTCAACTCTTTTGTAAATAAATATCTTTTTCAAATAGTTTTGCCTTGTGTTACAGTTACGTGATTATTGTTTTTTGTAATACTAGCGTATGTTGGAAGAGAATGCATTATAGGTGCGTGTGTGTGTGTGGCATAAGAGCATAAGTCTGTATTGTAAGTGTGTGTGTTCTACATTTCTGTATTGTAAGAGCATGAGTCATAAGATTGTGTGTTGTAGGTGTTTGTGTTGAAGCAGCCTTGTTGTAGGAGTGTGTGCTGTAGGAGAGCCTGTTGTAGGAGTGTGTGTCATAATAGTGTCTGTTATAAGAGTGGGTGTAGTCAGATGCCGTGTTATGTAAATCTGTGCCCTAGGAGCACATATCATCTGTACATATGTTATGCGTCCAAATGTTATAGGCACATGTGCTGTAGGTACATGTGTTGTAGGTGTAGTTGTGGTATGTACACATGTTATAGGTGTACATGTTATAGGTGCATCAATGCTTGTGTTGTAGGTACATGCGTTTTAGGTAGACGTGTTATAGCAGCATGTGCCAGGAGCGTCTGTGATAGCAGTGTGTGTTGTAAGAGTTTGAGTATTAGCAGTGCGTGTCATAGGTGCGTGCATCATAGCATTGTAGGAGCACATGTCATAGGAGTGCGTGTTGTATGGGCATAAGTTTTAGGAATGCATGTTAAATAAGCACATGTCATAGGAGGGTCTATTGTAAGAGGGTGCATATTAAGTGTTTGTGTTATTGGTGTTAATATAGAAAATGTTAATATCATAATGTACCTAGAGGGTTTTAGTGTAAAATGTGCCTCCATTCTGTTTATGCATTGTATGCCTCCGAAAGCGTACATTTTCTTATGAAAAGTGTTTCTTTTTCATATGAAAACTGTACATTTATTCCATCACTTTAAAAGTGACATCAAAGCCAGCTGTCAGTTGCCTTGGATGAGAGTTTTTAGATGTTAATTATGCAATGTATGAACTGTAAAACATTAAACACATAAGCTCGGTGTACAGTTCCAAATGAAAAGTGTACAATTATTCCACCACTTTAAAACTGACATGAGTCAGCAGTCACTTACCCTTTTGTGTGAGATTTAGATGTTTTTTGTGTAATATATGAGCTGTAAAACTCATATGCTCTGTGTAAAGTTTGTATGACATATGCACATTCATTCTGTGAGTGCAGCACATATAGATACATTTCAAAGCGAGCAAGTTTGAGATATTGGGGCCAATTTATTTATTTTCCTATGGAAAACCCCAGTATAAAAGCTATTTAAAACACAATAGTTAACATTTTATTTTAAGAAGTCATTAATGAAATTTGTCATGCAAAGGTGGCTGCCTCGAAAGATTTTTGAATTTTTTAATGCAAGTTTTAGAATGTTATTAAGAAAAGTCATTTTCTGAAACGACATAGAGACTTTGTCAAATGAAGAATATGGCCCCATCAGATTGATTCTGCGAAGTTCATTGAGGTTTCGTCAAGGAGGGGCTAAGTTATAGGGGTCCCATAATTTCAGTTTTTTCCATAGACGCAATGGAAAGAAATATTGCTCACGTCTTCAGCCCAAACTGCTGGATGAATTTTCACCAAATTTGAGACAGGAGTGGTGGATTGCTCCTGAAAGCATGCTTTTGTAAATTTGGTGTAAATCCGTCCAGTATTATTCTTTAAAACGGCCCAAGAGTAGGTAAAATAAAATTGTGATATCTGTGTCCGGTCCATGGACTCACTTCCCTGTTCAGGACGCACCCGATGATTGGATGGTGAAAAGCATGCTGGATCCGTGGAGACCCGCAACTGACGGCGGACGGTTTGGTGGGCAAAAAGTCTGGAAAACACATTTTGGGTCATTTGGTGTTGGGAAGAGGGGCTGGGCAGGGTGGGGGAGCAGTGAAAACATGATATGGGACTCTTCGTTTAGGTGGAAAAAGAGTGTACAGGTGGCGCGGCGGTCCGCGGACACCGCAGTTGTCCACATGTCAAGTCTTGGCCAGACAGCTTCAGAGACACAGTTGGGGTTATTTGGTGACTGAAAGAGAGCGTGGGCGGACAGCTTGAGAACACATTCGGGGTTATTTTGGGACTGAAAGAGGGCTTGGTCAGGGTGGGGTAGTGGAGTCTAGATGATATGGAGATATTTTCATAGATGAAAAATAGGGTTGGCGGTCCATTTCGATGTCTGCAGATGTCATATGAATTGGGAGGTTCACGGTGAGTTGTTGTGTGTTGGTTGTGGCCAGTGGCCATATTCTTGTGTGCATGGCTGTATTATGCTGTGGTGGTTGTGGCCAGTGGCTAGATTCTTGGGTGTATGGCTGTAGAAAAACAAGGGGCGTCCTGGGAGTCCCTCTGCCAGACATTAGTCCTGGTTAAAAGGGTCTTACCCAGATTCTTTAGCTCACTATCTTTCACAGAGAAGAAATATCCAAAGCATATCAGTCTTTGTCCTGCCATGGGGCAGTCCAGCACTGAAATGCTAGACAAATCTCCTCTGAACAAGAGTACCAACACAACTCCAGTCTATTTGGACCTCATCAGTAGGGTAGAGCTGTGCCTCTCTAAGAATAGTGAGCAAGGGGTCCACGTCTGGATTCCCCTAGCAACTTAGGGTGACACACAGCCATCACCTCTTTGTGTTTGCTTTGTCATCCTGAGTGGGACGGGTATGCCCAGACATTGGTCCAGTGCCTGCTGGGCCTAGAGACCCAAGCTACTCCTCACTGATGAGGCCCAGCAAGGCCGGAACATGTTTGGGGATGCTTGTGGTCTCGTGCAGAAGGGATGTGACCTAGCAGTTCAGGCTAGACTGCCTCTTTTAGGGGTGGGACCAAGCCTGCTTTGCATATGTTCTTTCCCCTTCTGTAATGGCTTGGCAGGTGAAGAACGATGGTCTGGAGGGTTGCCCAGAGCAATGCCAGAGGTAAAGATTAATTCTAAACCTCCCAGCCATCACCTCTTTGTTTTTACTTCGTCACCCCGAGTGGGACGGGTATGCCCAGACGTGGGTCCCGTGCCTGCTGGGCCTAGAATCCCAAGCTACTTCTCACTGATGAGGCCCAACAAGGCCGAAACAAGTTTGGGGATGCTTGTGGTCTCATGCAGAATGGAAGTGACCTAGCAGTTCGGGCTGGACTGGCCCTTTTAGGGTTGGGGCCAAGCCCGATTTGCATATGGTCTTTCCCCTTCTGTAATGGCTTGGCAGGCGAAGAACAATGATCTTCGGGGGTTGCCCAGAGCAATGCCAGAGGTTAAGATTAATTCGAAACCTTCCAGCCATCACCTCTTTGTTTGTGTATGGCTGTAGGCCATGTGCCCAAGAATCTGCCCACTGGTAACAGCCACCAGAGTATAATACGGCCATGTACCCAAGAATCTGGCCACTGGCCACTATCATTATAATAATATGTGTACAGAAATTGAACCTAGCCACTGGATACAATTATTATAATAATATGCGTATAGTAATTACAGATAGTGTACAGGCAGTGTACGGCATTTGTAGCATGGTGACATAATACAATTGAAGTGCAATAGTACTTATGATAGCTGTACTATTGTGGGTACAGGTTGAGTTTGTTGTACATGCTAATGAAGGAGAAATATTTGCTTCTTTCTCTGTGAAAGAAACACAGTATAATATGTTTGTCAGGATAGTGTACAATGTCGTATGGCATACAATATCACATATTGATGTACTTTTTAGACCCTCATAATTAGTACATTCCATGTACTATGCTTGAAACAACATGACTGTGTGTTCTGAAGTTGCTGTTTCTGTTTGCATAATCATCGGGAACAAAAATCCAAACAGGATTTTAAAAAACCTACTACATTTATGTGACTTTAACTTTCACAGTATGTTTGTTTTAAGTGTGCAGTACTTAAGGGAAAGTTTAAAGTGCAGAAACAAGTGTATTTGTTGTTACAAGCAGTGTTGCAGTAGGAAGAATCATAATGGTGTATTTGCAATTATTTTGTTGCAGAATATTTTTGAAGTACGTAGATACCAGTTGGTGTATTCTAACTGTGTTGGTATTCAAAAGTAGCACCGCAGTGTTATGGATGCAGTTAGATATCAGTTGCCGTATTCTAACTGTTCATAGTTTTATAATTCTGAAGGGTACTTTTTAAAGCAGTTAGATACCTGTTGGCGTATTCTAACTATTTTGCTATTCAAAAGTAGCATTGCAGTATTATGGATGCAGTTAGATACCAGTTGACATATTCTAACTGTTGATAGATTTATAGTTTTGAGGGATATTTTTTGAAGCAGTTTGATACCCGTTGCTGCATTCTAACTATTTTGCTATTCAAAAGTAGCATTGCAGTATTATGGATGCAGTTAGATACCAGTTGGCATATTCTAACTGTTGATAGCTTTATAGTTGTGAGGGGTATTTTTTGAAGCATTTTGATACCTGTTGCTGCATTTGAACTAATGTGTTATTCAAAAGTAGCATTGCAGTACTGTGGATGCAGTTAAATACAAGTTGGCGTAACTTTGTAGACCCTCATAATCAGTACATTGTAAGTACTGTGTTTGAAACAACATTACTGTGCGTTCTGCACAGTTCTTGTTTCTGTTTGCATAATCATTGGGTCATTGGGAAAAAATCCCAATCATTACAGAGCGCTCCAGGGCCGCCGGCTGCCTATTGCCGAGTGCCATGTGACACAGCTGGAGACCCTGCAGCGCTCTGTAATGACTCAGCTTCTCCCGGCTTTTTTTTGCCAATAGGCTTGAAAATGCTCTGACAACATGGAGGCAAATTACTCATAACCTGCCCCCAACAAAATGCTCTGGATACTATGGTGTCCGCTGACAGATCATCCAATTGAAGGGGTGGGGAGGGAAATTAAACACAATGGGCCTCATTACGACCCTGGCGGAAATCGTGGTGCCAAATGCACCATGGAGCACGGCGGAAAGCTGCCGATAGCGCCATGGGGGTTGGCGGATTTACCGCCCCATTCCGACCTTGGCGGGGCGGTAAATCCCCATTCCCCATTTTACCCTTCCCCATTCCCATTTTTGCCCCATAGGGTATAATGGGAGTGGGGAAGGCGTTAATTACGCCACCATAAAATACAGTGGCGTAATTAACAACAAGGTCCCGTAGCGCCATGGATTTCTCCGCCCGGAAAAACCAGGCGGAAAATGCTCCATGGTGCTACGGGAACTCGTAGTGGGGCGGACAGGTCCGCCGCGAATACCGCTGGCGTAAACCCACTCCGCCAGGGTCGTAATGAGGCCCAATGTAAGTTATTTAATCTTTAGTGGTGGCTCAGAAATTCAGTTTTGATTTTATTTGGGGGCCTTTTTAGGTATTATTTTCATGCAACTACTAACATGCACGCTACATCATTTTCACAGGAGTGAGTGCATTTGGAATGTTTTGGAGAAAGATTGCATTACCAAAATCAGTGAAAGTCATGCCATCACTCAAAGAATTATGTGCACCATCCAGCACAATGTTCTCATTTGGGAAAGATGTCTTCACAACACCATTAAAAAATTAACAACACCTTTGTTTACAAGGCACCTTCCTGCTTCTTGTTGGGGACAAAACACATTGATGCATCTCCGTACAACCCTAAGAGGTATGTGTGAAAAGATGATCTTTCCACATGGAAATCGTTCCATTAGTGCTTGCAGCATATGTTTCAATGCAATTTGCAAAGATATTGCACTGGTGTAGCCCCAACTATGTCCTTCACAATGTGCCACCATGAAATCTGGACATGGAAATGAGACATGTTTTTGCAATATGCAAATACATTTTCCCAGTTTTGGTCAGGCACACCATACAAAGAAACCTCCACTCACTTCAATCCATTATTAGCAGAAATGACACACATTTCTGTGTACCTTTTCAGATTCAGCATCCAAGAATCTCCCACCATTCACACAGTAAGCCTTCTCATAACAACAACCTTAGCCATCTTCCCTACACAGAGCAATGAAAATAACTGCTACACTCTCTTCCTATAAATCACAACCAGAACACCTAATTGGCTAATCCACACAGTTCCCTTTCCGTGCCAGCTATCCTTGAAAGACCTGGATGTGGCATGCCCTGTCCGCATACTACCACCCTGTCTGCGGACCCCATAACACGGAGCAGCCCTTCTTCCCTTTCCATTTTAATCTTTGTAGCACTCCCTCATTGGCTACTTTTTAGCAGTCACACACCCATTTGCCAATCGCATGCAAAAACTCAACATCTAACTGTCATCTTAGTTCAACACTTCAACTCTCAGAGTACATATCTCCTGTTACTCACAAGCACCTGCATCAGAAACTACTATACAAATCTCCAAGACTTCTATTTGCAGATTCAACCACATCTGCATCTATAATGACAAAGTACAGGTATGCTTATATTTGTAAAAATGATATTTCCAACTCCTTTACACATGCATGTAAACAGGATTCCTTGCACTTACCCTGCATTAACCTACTCAATAATGATACTCTCTTTTGCCCCATCTCCTGACATCAAGTGGCAGTTACTAAGAATGTTGGCTGGTTACAAAGTGTACTTTTAGGGGTCGATTCATGGAACAAACGTGCGCCGAAAATCCCAGCGCAAGCAGGCGCAAGGTGGCACAAGCGTGAGAAACCCAGGGCACGCGCACGCGTGCGATTCAAGGAAGACGCTGCGCGTGTTTCCCGCTGTCCGTGCGCCAAATCCTTGCATGGCGCACGCGGGCACACACGGCATGCGCTACGCGCACAGCAAAAGCGAACATAGCGCGGCGCACACAACCAAAGTGGGCGGAACAGTGAGCGTAACACATGGAATGGGGAATAACGCGTGAAAAAGAAGGCATAACTGGGTAAGTACTGCAGGGAACTGCACGGAACGCCCACACTCACGCGAACATCCCGTATTCATGGATTCGAATACGGGAAACCCGCGCACGGCAAAAGACGCACACAGGCGTCAACGCGTCCAACACACGACGGCAGGCGGACACGTCCCTGTGCACAGTATAAAAGTGCGCGCAAACAACAAACACGTATATACAGCTACGATGAATGCCCCATTTGTCTCAGCACTGATCGTGGGATACCGCAGGAGGAGGAGAATAGCCAGGGCACCATTTTCGCACCACAGACAAGCCTTTTTGGGATGCCTGACAACCAGGTCTACGGCAGGTATAGGTTTCCACCCCATATCATCCTAGACCTGGTCAGGGAGTGGGAAGATGACCTTACATCCCCCACCCTTTTCTCCCAAGCATTGAGCCCCTTGGAGAAGGTGCTCAATGTCCTGCATTTCTTGGCCACTGGGTCATTTCAGCGGACTACTGCCATATTGGGGGGGGGTCTCACAGGCCACGTAGTCACGCTGCCTACACCAGGTACTGGCAATCATGACAGCGCACCCCTCAGTCCGCAGGCACATATACATGCCCAGAACACCCGCAGAAAGGCAGGCCGTTGTCCTGGATTTTTTCAGGGTGGCACACTTCCCCAAAGTGCTCGGTGCCATAGATCTTACCCGTGTGGCCCTACGTCCACCTAGGGCCACTGAGCACATATACCGAAACCGCAAGCACTGGCATTCCATCAATGTACAGGTGGTATGCGATGCAAATGGAATCATCACCTCTGTCTATGCAAACTACCCTGGCTCCACCCATGACAGTTTCATATACAGAACGTCCGCCCTGAGCCGGGCCCTGGAAGCTGGGCAGCATGGCGACACCTGACTCCTAGGTGAGTACAAATGCCCTTGCACATGCATGCATGTCACACACACACACACAAATACACAAACCCCAATAATCACAACCATTTACACCTCCCCAGGGGACAGTGCCTACCCTCTGAGCAACCACATGATGACGCCAATCCGGAACCCCACCACACCACCCCAGGTAAGATACAACGCCGCCCATATTGCAACCAGGGCCATAGTGGAGCGCACATTCGGAGTGCTCAAGTCACGTTTCCGCTCCCTTGACCGCTCTGGCGGGCAGCTACTCTATGCACCCCTAGTAGTGTGCAGGATCATTGTGGCAGCATGTGTCCTGCACAATGTTGCAACATGGCAGGGCGTACCGGTGGACATGGTGGTGCCCCCACATCCCCAACCACAGGCACAGGCACTGCCCATGGGAGGGGACAGGGCACGTGGCGAGGAAGCCCGGACCCAGCTTGTGGCCACATTTTTCACCTAAACTCCCACCCCTGCGGAGTGCACACAGGCCTGGCACATACCAGGTGACAATCGATGATGACAAAGAGACAGTCAACTGTCACAACCCTACCACCCTGAAATAGTTGCCATGGAAGTGTCACATTGTCTGCATCCCTAGCTACTTAAACAAAAGCTATCCTGTGTGACCAAAAGGCACACATATGACATGACATGATATGGCATTTGCACCGTGCCTATACACAAGTGTTTCAAGGTGCGACGAGGCAGGGAGGGGGGAACAAGGGAAGACAGACAACGATACTACTAGGCCAGGTGTCATTTAAATTGCGCAAGTGCAGGGGTAGGGGGAAGGGAAAAGTGCAAGGGGAAGGGGACGGGGGAGTGCTTTTGTTTGATTGGTGGAAATCTAACCAGTACTTTTGTTGCAAATTACTGAAATGTACGTCCCAAAAAATAAGTGATATCTGGGTCCGCTCTGCGGACCCATTTCTCTGTTCCCTAACACAACCGAAGTGTCATTGGCCTACGGTATGCCGTGATGTCGCCGAACGTTGGACACGACTGGTGGGTGGCTGGAGGGAAGCATGCTGTGCTTCAACGTTTTTGGGAAATGCTGCCATGGTGTATTGGAGGACAGTGCAGTGGCAGAAGGGTCTGGAGAATGTACCGTACGGCATGTGTTGGCGGGAAGAAGGGAGGGAATGGGAGGGGGAGTGAGAATTGGTGCATGTAACATATGTAGGTAGGTGGAAGAAGACGGAGGAGTGCCTGCAGTTTTCGCGCATACTGCATGAAGTCGCGGGTAGCTAGAGAGGCGCATACTTTGTCTGGGGATTGGAGGTAGGAGTCGTAATGGCCCAATAGGTTCTGCCGCGACCTGTTTGCGGTGACTTCTTTCCGTGATGAGTGGTGGTACATCAATTTTAGAAGGGAAATGAAGTGACATGACATAGGTTGGATGGGAGCGCGGGTGGCTGTGCTATGTGGATGGAATGTGGTAGTTGAGCACATGGTGGCATGCATGGGTGTAGGAAGTTGCATTGGGTCTGTAGAAGGAATATACTCTTGGGTGCATGGGTGAAGGGTGTAGACCACTGGGCATGCACTGAAGAGCGTAGGGCCTTAGCATACCCACCACAGTAACGCGAGTGTGGATGTGCATCAGTACAGGGTGGTGTTTTCACAGTGCAGTGTGTGCACATTGGTTGCAGTAGGGCAGTGTTGCGACCCGATTGTGTGTAGTTTGGCAGTGACACAATAGTTTGGAAATGGAAGTGGGGATGGCCATAGTTTGTGAATGAAAGTGCAGAGGGTAGCAGGGAAGAGTGTTTTCTTTGTACATTATGGTAACTGGTGTAATTTGTTGATGCATAGTTAAATTGCAGTGCGCAGGTTGGGTTGGAGTGCTGGTGTTAGTGCTGTGTATGTGGATAGTCGAAGTTGGTGACATGGTGAAATGGATGGTGCCATTATGTAGCAGTGAGAGTGTTGTAGTCCTAGACTGTTGGGTGCATGGCCGAAGGCCGTAGGTCGTAGCCATGCACACAAGAGGCTAGGACTTTAGGACACACACGTCAGTAATGCATTTTGGATTCTGCAGCACTTAAAGGGTGGGGACCTGTAAATAATGGGTCTGTAGCATATTTCAGATGCAATAGAGCAGGAAAAGTGAGCTGCCATGTGTGCATGTTTGGTTTTGCAGGTGAGGAACAGTTACAAGATGGTACATTTTTTGATGTATACCTGGCGATGGTGCTGTGAAAAGTAATGCAGTGTGGGCACTGGGTGCTGGGTTTGCATACTATTAGTATGGAAGAGGATATGGTAGAAGTGCACCTTGATTGTGCTTGGTTACCATGGTATGTGCTGATTTGTTGCAGTAGGGTCAATGTTGTGAAACAGTTGCGGGTAGGTTGGTAGTGAGACAATACTTTGTGAATGGGTGTGGGTAGGGAAGGTGGAGGTTGTGCTATGTTTGTGGATTCTGTTGCTAGGGACCTGTTTTTGTGAATGGGTGCAATGCAGAGGTTCAGTATGTGATTGGTGGATGCGTGTGTACATTGGGTAGGAGTGCTGGTGGTAGTGGAGTTTATGTGGATTGGCGTAGTTGGTGATATGGTAAAATGCCTGGTGCCATTACGTTGCACTGCGTGTGTTGAAGGCCTAGCCTATTGGGTGCAATAGAGGAGCATTAGTGAGCTGCCATGCATGCCTGTTTATTTTCGCAGATGAGGACACTGTTACAAGATGGTCACGTTTTTTATGTGTACGCAGGTGCGGACACTGTTACAAGATGGTCAAGTTTTTGATGTACAGTTGATGATGGTGAGGTGAAAAGGTATGCAGTGTGGGCACTGGGTGCTGCGTTTACATACTGTCAGTATGGAAGAGGATATGGTAGAAGTGCACTTTAAATGGGCTTGGCTACTATGCTATGTGATGAATTGTTGAAGTATGGCCAATGTTGTGAAAAGGTTGTGGGTAGGTTGGTAGTGACACAGTACTTTGTGAATGGCAGTGGGTAGGGGTGATGGAGGCTATGGTATGTTTGTCGACAGAGGCATTGCTAGGGGTTTTCTGAGGGGGCTATAGCCCCATGTCTTTTGGTTGTAGCTCCAGACAGAAGCTCAAGGGCTACAACCAAAATGCTAGCTGGTCCAGAGAACCTGACAGTCCTGATGTTAGCGTAGCCCTGGATCTTTTCCATACCTAGCAACACCCCTGTTTGTGGGTGCTGCTAATTGCGACCTGCTTTCGTGATTGGGTGTTTGATGGTGTGAGGGAGTTGGGTTAAAGTGCTGCTACGTATATTACGTTTGTGCACAATGTTATTTAGCTGCCCACATGGCGGCATGAATGGATTCATTGTGTTGTGCTGTGTGCGGGCAAGGGTGGGCTGGTGTATGCATGGTGAAAGGTGTGCTGGGTGCATCGCAGGATCATTGTGGATGCTGAAATAGGGAACCCTGCAGGAAAGGTTTCTGGTGGAGGGGCTTGGGAAGCAAATGGAACTTGCTCTCGGAGTGTTTAACGTGACATGTGTGTATAGAAATTATAGTGTACAATGCCGAGGTTTAGTATGTGATTGGTGCAGGTTTTTTTGAAATGTTATAGTCGTCAATAGGCGCCACTGAGGGAGCGTTGTAAAATTCAAGTGCAAAGGTAATAAGTATTGTGTCTGCTTTACTGGGGCGTGGCCCTAGCTGTAGCTGGGAAAGCGCACGTGCCACATCATGTCCTTCTGAGCATGGAGCCTTCAGAAATGGAACTGTGGGTATTCTCCAATGAGGATTCGAGGGTGTGGTTCACCAGAAGGGGCAGTGACATATTTACCCAAAGTTCGATGCAGTGAGGTTGGCAGCGACGGAGAGACAGCAAGTGCTTATAGTCGGTGATACCTTTGTTGACGATCTGCACAGGTATGCTGATCCTGACTTTCAGTTGGAAGGAGTGCAGGCTTTTTGGGGAACAGTTTATGAGTGTGGTTTCAGATGCATGGATATGCTTTGCAAATATGTGGCCTCTTTTGGTACTGTAGATGTGGTGGTCGTGCATTTTGGAGAACTACATTTGGGGCACATGTCATGCTCACGTTTGCTCACTTACTTAAAGAAGTTGATGACAGCTGTGAAGCAGATATTTCCTACTGCAAAGGTGATTTTCTCATTGATGACACCAAGAGGACAATGGGAGAATGCCGGTGTAATGTGTCCAGAGCCAAAGGTCAGGAGATGTTGGATAAACAGAAGTATGTGCCACTTTATGTGCAGTGCTGGGATGAGTTGCACGGACTATGAAAGTATTAATAACCAGCCAGATTTCCAGTAGTTTGAAGGAAATGGGATTTTTTTTGCCTCCATTGGCAATGCTGTTGTGTTTGCCACTCTGCACGAAGCGTTGCAGAGAATTCTGTAGAAATGTAACATAAGCATTCATCTTCAGTCGAGAACAATGTCAGGAGGAGAAGCAAACAGACAGTGAGCAAAAGAAAGAACAACAAGAAAAAAATGTATGAGAGCCCATACATAATAAAACACGAGAAAAAGAAAAAAATATATGAGTGTTTTATAGACAATCCTAAAGACACAATTCCCACCCCTGTTTCACATTCCTTCCCCCGCCACCCCACACACACACCCGAAAACCCTTCCAGCTTCTAGCACAGTAATGCCATGGATTCCGCTGGACTTTGATGATTAGACGTGGCTCATCCGGCTGTTTTTAGGATGGCGCTATGGCATTGGCCATGTGGAGGCTAAGCCATTAGGCAATGTGGTTGCTGGTTGTGGTGTGTACATAAACACTGTGACAGAAGGTCGCCTCATGCTGATAAATGTAAGAGGCAATGGTGAAAGTGTGTAAGGTAAGGGGCATGTATACTGTTTGTATGCATGCACTGCACGCACTTGTTTAACATTGCTAATATATATTGCCTGCTGATTTTATGGGATCACTTTTCCATCATTTGTAGTAAATGCATTACAGTGGGAAGACCATATTGTGAAGTGTACAAGGTATGTGGCAGGCATCATGTTGTTATGAATGCAGTGTGTGCATAATATGATATGATGTGCTATGGTATTTTGTGCCATTTGTATTGTACAAGTGTGTGAAGGCGCACCTAGGAAAGGGAGGCAGAACGGAGGCCACACAGAGACATAGATTCCTCTAGGCCAGCTGACATTGAGAGTGTGCAAGTGAATGGGAAGGGGGAGGGCAAACTGCAGTACATGGGAACAATAAAAAATAGAAACAGATGCAACTACGGCCGGTGATGGCAAGGATAAATGTAGACATGAAGTGGTGGATGGACTGTTAGGGTTATAGAAAACAAGCCCCCAAGTGCAGGGGTTGGTAGAAAGCAAGTGCAGGGGTGGAACTGTAGGGAGGGAGGTGGCCTGGGGCACAGATCATAGGGTGGGTAGGAAAGCAGTGTACAATACTTTTTAACCAGGAAGTGAGTAGGGGAGAGGAGGGGATAAAGAAGAAGTGCATGGAAAGGTTTTCAGGTGCTTTCAGACCCTACGATGCTTCCGCTCAAGGTCCAGGGAGACCGAGAGCGTGTTACACAGGGAGGCCCCAGCAGAAGAAACACGTCTACCACCATCTTGTTTCGTGTAGAAGCAACTGACCCTGAGGGAGTATGAGGCGAATGAGGGAAGAGCTGGAGCAAGCAGATATTTAGGAAGTGAGAGTGCAAGGTATTGAGGTCCTAGGGACCAGAAGGCCTTCTGCATAATGCACAGGGCTTTTATTTTATTGTTTGCAGCCACTGTGAGCTATTGAAGACATTTTAGTCCACCACAGATACAAACCCTGCCGTTCAGGCCAAGGACAAGTTGTGCAGTCATCTTATGGATGACATGTTGAGGTTGCAGAGTGGAAGTTGGCAGATTTAAAAAGAGCCTGTGGCAACAGTGCCGCGTATAAAGACACTGAACTTTTGGAAAGTGACTGTAGGTTGGTAAAATACAGTTAGTGGTGGCTGTAGTGCCTTCTTTTTATGAGTCACGTGATTGGTGGATTAGTGGGGAACACATTTCATAGCATTGTTGGAAGGAAAGAACAGAGTTCCTGTTTCGCTGATATAGTGTATTATATGGGTAAATGAAAACGTTGCAAACTTATACCAACAAAATGCCACTTCATAGTAGGAGATGGGAGGAACATTGGTATGCTTTTTAAACACGTAGTGGACGCTTAGGTGCCGACACCGTGCGCAGAGGACCTTATAACAGAGTTGTGAACATATTGCGAAAGAACTGTTCACACCTTTCTTTTGTGGTGATGGGTGTTTATGTGTATGTATGTGCATGTATAACTCATGCAATGTTTCAATGCACTTTCCACTGGATGTGCTTTCCAATAACAGCACATGTGCAGGCTGGTTTTGTAATGGTGCATATGAAGTCTTGTGGAGAACTGACATTGTAAGATGCTGAAGTCTTGGAGGGCATTGGTGGATTCATGAAGGAATGTTCATGATTTACTGGGGCGTGGCCCTTACAATACTTTGCGCGCCGCACGTGCTACATTCTGTGCTTTTGAATATGCTGGTCAATGGAAATGTGATTGTTGCAATTGTCTAATTAGGAAGTTAGAGTGTGCGTCACAGGAAAGGGAGGCCATATTTTGTTTCATTACTCTATGTAGTGAGGGTGGTAGAAATGGCCAGATGCACAGTTTTCATAGTGGGTGATTGCTTTGTGCTAGATCTGCTCCAGTATGCCGTGGAAAGAGGTTTGTGGTGCGGTGTTGGTGTCCGTACTTTCGACCATTTGCTTGCAGAATGTCGACGAGTGGCCACTTTAGGTACTGTACACGCTATTGCTTTTGGGTTCTATAGCTTGTGCAAGTGTGTACCGTCAACTCACAAAGATGATGAAAGAAGTGCAGCGCATTTTTGCCACTGTTATGGTGCTTTTCTCATGTATACCACCAAGTCCAGTATATAACTATCCCAATGATTGTTGGCGGCAGCCAGAGGTGGGAAGGTGTCTTATCAACTGAAGCATGTATACGTTTTTGCGTGCTGCTAGGATGTACTCCTGTGACAATGACAACATTGGTGATCGATATGTGCACCTTCTCAATGGAAATGGCATTTCATTGTCGCCCAGTGGCAATGCCATGTGGTTTTCCATTCTACAGGCTGCACTGAAGACCGTATTGTAAGAATGTGAGGCGCAGTGCAACAAATAGAAACAATTATAAAAGTCTGAAAAAACAGTTGTTACTCTGGAAGCTGTTTTAAAAAATAAAAAAAACAGGTTTTTTAAGAGCCACCACTACAAAGGACATCCCCTACCCTCGTTGACTTTTATTCCCCTACTCCGGCATGCGCACACCTGGAAAAGTCAGCAGAAATTGCGACAGTTGCAGGGTTGTACGTGTAACTTACGCCCCTTTTGCACCTGGCCACCTTATATTTGGGACTGTGGAGGACACAGGATTGCGCAATAAGAGTTCCGGATGTGGCGTGTGCGCACAGACTGTGGTATATGGTATATTTGTTGACCTAAATGCAGAGGGTGAGTTTATGGCTGTGTGTTGTATGAGCCACCGCACATGCTTTGTGGGTGAATTGCACATATATTACTTGACAGTGCATGGAAAACAAGAGTCCAGTGGAAGGTGTGTGGAGTGTAGTATGTGGGTTTGTACGCGTATGGAGCACCTACAATGAAGTGATTGCTTTTGGTTTGTCTGTGTGAGAATTTGGTGATGCTCAATCACAACGATATTATTGTTGTTGATTTTGGAGGGGAAAATGAAAACCATGTAACATGATTTTCAGTGCTGTTTGTGCTGAGGGAGGCGGTAGGCCAGGTAATGCTTCTGTTTTCAATCTCCTGCATAATTGTGTATCCCAATATGCAGACACCCATGCACGTGCGTTATTTTTGGTTTGGTCTGGAAATGGAGAAAGCGCGGTACATTGTGAAGAACTGTATTTGTGTCTTTTCCAACTTTTGCCATAGTAGTACTGTAGAAATGGGAATCTATCGCTTCACAGCACGAAAAGTATTCCCCAAAAATAGCGTTCCTGTTAATATTACTGCATTTTCCGAATTCTGCACGCTGTATACACATTGCTTTGCTGCCCTTTTTGGAAGTATAGGAATAATGTTTGTGCTTCCTTGAAAACGCAATGCAACACGCACAACCATCTGTTTGATCACCCACCCATTTCTACCTGTTACCACTGCAGTGTTTTCCACACTACCACGGTCCCTTACATTTAGCATACAATTGTATCGGGTATAAGATGCGCATCGCACTGCCTCCCTTCATTGCCACTTACATTGTGACACTCTGAAAGGAGCTTTATATCATAATGAGCCACAATATATATTGCTAAAGGGACGTTATGGTGAAGGTGCGGTACTATAAATATAGCATCATTTTTAAATACACTATGCTAAAGCAACGTTATGTTTATAGTTCCCTAATAAAAATATATTAAATGGAAAAACAGGAACATTATGATTACAGGTAAAACCGAAAAACCAGAGAAATTCACCAGATATGGCAAGGTAGCCAACCAAAACTCGCGCTACCACTGTGCACTGCAAGGACTAACACCCAAGACCTCTAAGATGACATCCCAACTGTGAACTGTGATGCTTAAATTGTATACTGTTCTATTCTGCTAAAAATACTGCTTAGATATATAATTGGCTTGTTATCAAATAAATGCACATTTCCTGTGGATGAGTTTCTTCCATGGTGAGTTCATTGTGTCTCACATAGAGAGCGGGAGGGTGTTATAGTGTAAAAAGGTCTGGTCCCAGAGTGAGCAAATACCCTTCACACCACAGGTGTCGAGATGTAAATGCAACATTTCACACTCCAGACACGATGCAGCATGACTACACGGGGATAGTTAGATATGCAAAAGTATGTTTAACAGTTAGGGATACCTTAATGTGAGCAACCTGCAGTGCAAATGACAAAGCAGTTTTAGTGGCGCCACCTGCAAACATACTCGAGAGAGACCGCGGACAGCGTTCCAGTGATAAAAGCACTATACTGTCTTATATTGTTAGGAAGGGTGAGTACTGCTGGATCTGCCGATGTTGATAAAATGGTACAAAACAGGTTTGCGTCTTCATGTTTTGTCTCCAACTGTCATGGCCTTTTGCAAACATTGTTGTTACTGACTGTATTCTTTGTGCTTGCTTTATTTGACATTTTTGGCACTAGTTCTAGACCATTGTAAGGTGGATCTAGAGCTTGGTTGCAGAATAGCCTCATGCCCACATTTTTCTCACACTGATGATATGCTGTTTTTAGTGTTGTAGCAGTGTGTATAGAATATTGGTGAATGGTATGTTGGTTGCAAGTTTTGGAAAGAGTTTTGTGGATCCTGTGTTTGTCAGTACCAGGGAAAAGTGGCCAGGCTCAGAGCCCATTTTCCCTGGCATTGATGATCTATTGATGTACTGTTCGCTGAGTATTCAATCTCAGTACAAAGTGGGCATGGGGTTGGTTGTAGCAAATAGTCTAGGGCCACCTTTTCCTGGAAATGAGCATGCAGTCCTTGTAGTGGTGTAAAAAGGCCTGTGGAATGCTGGCACTGCAGAATGCTTGTTGACAGTTTCGTGAAGAGGTTTGTGGAATTTGCATTTGTCAGTGCAGGGAGAATTGTTCATGGGTGTGTCTGCAGGCTAGGCCCTGTGCCTACTTTACACTGCCATTGAAGTTAAACTCCTTGCAGGTTGGCAAAGAGAAATTTGCTGAGCGTTTAATTACATTTATTTTCATCTTCAGCGCCAGGGAAAGGTGGGTGCAGGCCTTGGCCACATACCAAGCCAAGTTTTCATTGACAGTGAGAATGTACTGATTGTAGTGTTGTAAAAATTTAGTTTTCACTGAGTTTTCAGTTATTTTGTTGAGGTCAACCAATAAGATAGTTCATTTAATTTTGAAGGTAGAGTGAGTAGTGGAATTCTTTAATGTCAGATTTTGAATTGAAAATAGTACACTTCTCCTATTAGAAGTTCTAAGTTGAACATATGGGAAGTATTGTGCATGACATCATTTTACAGCGTCCTTTACATTGTAAATTAGTTAGATACCCATTGGGATATTCTATCTGTAATGCTAAATATTATGTACACTGTGGGTGTTACTTCATGTGATATTGGAATTCGGGACACTAAAAGGTTGATGAGAAGGAAAATTAGGAGGGTGAGAGGGGTGGATGGACCTGGGTGGTGGTGGGGATTTTGTCAGAGGGCTATTACATGACTTGGGTGGTATTTCGTGACATGGTAAAATAGTGGTAATGTGGTAGCACAGCATATTTATATTTATTTATAGTAATGCCCTGTATGATGTGACAAAACTCCCCCCTTATTTTTGTAGTCTGTATCGGGTTGACTGTAAATGCCAGATAGCGGACTTTCAACTTCCAGGGACAAGACGGCACTAGCTGTTATACCAGTCACTTATTCGTGAAACTGGTATTTATCTTAGACAATTGCATCGGCTATTGCCATTGCTCCTCCCCAAGAGCCACCATCACCAGCTGGAAAACCTACACAACGAAAGAAGGGCAATACTTTAAAAGACAGTAAAGAGGACCAGGAACATAAGGTAGAGAAAATGCCTACCTCTTGCACCCAGAGAGAATAATGGAAGTGGCAGTTATTTAGCACTGTTGGGGATTTACCAAAGGCTAAAGTTACCAAAGTGAAATGCACTGAGTGTAACATTGTACTCAGTCGCGGACAACCTGGGCAGTACTCACGGCACCACCTCCATTCACCGCCACAGCGAATCCAAGCACTGCAGTGCTCTCAGAAAGCCTGTGCCTTTCTTAGAAAATAGTAGGCTCTCTTCCTCTACATCAAAATGCTCAACAAATATTGTAACCACACAGCTTACTTCTGTGGGATACAAAATCTAACTAGCTACCTTCTAACTAGCTACCTTGCAAGCGATGAAAGAGACTGTTGATCCATATCTTTCAAAAACAACAGTACTCTGTATATACCGCAACACACCACTCTGAAGGGGGGAGCAATTCTGTAGTGCATGCGAAACACTGCCCCCAATCTTAGTTTTAACTCATGAACAACATCTTCCCCTGTCCACTTACCCCTGCATATCTCTGGTTGGTGCCTCTTCCCTCATTTCCCTCCCCACCTTACTTTCTGGCTCTCCCCCAAAAATAAATAAATAAATAAACATTAAAAAAAGGTGCCTTTAGGAACCACCTTTCACAGTAAAAAACGGAAACAAAAACATATAACCTTATAGACTCCATCTACTTTACATTTTTCAGTGAAGTAGTTAGATTCAATAAGATTCTCCAACATTCCCATCAGCATTTTGTACTCTGCTTTTGCATTTCTGTCCAAAATCCATCTCTCTAGTATACAATAAACACCATAATCCATTGTCCTTTGTGACTATCCACATTGTCTGCATTCCACTGTCTAGACCATGCCTTATTAGAAAACCCGGACTGCACATGCACACCATCACACAAGACAGCCCTTGTACTATTTTTACTGTTATGTTTGTAATACTCCCCCATTGCCTGCTTTAAACCATTCACACATATATCCTCCAATCAGTTAAAAAGCTCTACATATAGCCTATCAACATATTAAACTTCCACACACCAAATGCCACTCAACAATGTTCTACAACTCCTTTGCATCTGCATTTCCTATACTTATACCAAAACATTGTACATAGTGCTCCTATAAATACACATATGGATTGTGCAGTGAGAGAAGTGCATACATAAAAGGGGCAGTACGGATGGGCAACTGCTCATGGGAGCCCAGGAGGGAAGTGGCAAGGGATGGTGAGGTTGGAGGCCACTAGCAAACTGTTGGGGCAGAGAAGTCCCAAGGGTGGGGTACATCTTAACCGTAACATCCCTTTAACAACGTTTTTTCTGTGAATTAAATAGGTTTTTATAAGTGAACATGTTTCATAATGTTACATCACTGAATATAAGTTATTAATAATTCCTCTTTTAACATACATGAAAGAACTATAAACCTCCTTTATCAAACATATTTTTTGCAATGCATACCTATGTGTGTCATTATTAGCAGTGCATGCCGGGATGCAAGTCATTGTTCAATTGGATTGACCACGACCCCAGCCTCACCAAACCACCCCCGTTATCCACTGCACCTACTCAGCATCCTAGTTCAGTGTCCACTATACCCTCATAATGTGACGAATGGTCAGTGCTCATAGCTTGCATGGCCAGTCTCCACAATCCATGGGGCATGGGCTTCAGCCATGCTGCACACCCCAATAGGCAAATCAGAGTAGACATTTGTCCTTGCTCAGGGCCAGCCCCACTGCCCATGGCAGCAAAGTTATATCACTATTTTCTTTACTTACATGTAGTCGCCAGCACCATGGGTCTGCGCCTCTTCCAACTCTGGCATACCCAGGTGAGCTGACCTGACCGGTGACCCACCAGGGCATAACATTTGTGCCCCCCAGGTCCCGCGGGCAGCGGCTCTCATCCCCGACCCCTTGTTCTATTCCTTCCACGTCCCTCCCTCCACCCGCCTCCCAGCCCGCCCTCCACCCGTGATTAGTTGTTTGTATTCCGCCTGCCTGGCTTGGTCACCAGCACTGTGGGTCTGCGCCTCTTCCTACTCTGGCGTACCCAGGTGAGCTGACCTGACTGGTGACCCACCAGGGCCTCAAATTTCTGGTTCCTTTGCGCCTTTTGTGCCCCCCAGGGCCTGCATACAGCGGCTCTCATCCCTGACCCCTGTTTTCCATTCCTGCCATTTCCCTCCCTCCTCCCGCCTCCCAAACCGCCCTCAACCTGTGATTGGTTGTTTGTAGTTCTCCTGCCTGGCTTAGCCGCCTGCATGGGTCTGGACCTCTTCATACTCTGGCGTACCCAGGTGTGCTGACCTGACTGGTGACCCTCCAAGCCTCAAATTTCTAGTGCCTTGCACCTTTTGTGCCCAGGGTAGCCCTCTGCCCATGCAGCCCCTGCGGCTAAAGGCGGCTCGTAGAGAGGCGGCTCCATACTGTGTCTGCAATTCTCAGCAGGGGAAGCCAGTAGCCAGCCATCAACCCGGGAGCAACAAACAAGGTAGGGGTGGCCAGGGGGAAGTAGAGCAATCACTCTACTCTGGAAGCCCTGACACTTAACAAACATACATACACTACAATAGTACTGCGATTATTGGCTTGCGCCTTCTAGGATAGTACTGTGAGTACTAGCTTGTGCCCTCTAGGATAGTACTGTGATTATTAGCTTGTGCCTTCTAGAATAGTACAGTGATTATTAGCCCGTACCCTCTAGGATAGTACTGTTATTATTAGCTTGTGGCTTCTAGGATAGTACTGTGATTAGCCTGTGCCCTTTAGGATAGTACTGTGAATATTAGCGTGTGCCCCCCTCTAGGATAGTACTGTGATTATTAGCCTGTGCCCTCTAGGATAATACTGTGATTATTAGCTTGTGCCTTCTAGGATAGTACTGTGATTATTAGCCTGTGCCCTCTAGAATAGTATTGTGATTATTAGCTTGTGCCTTCTAGGATAGTACTGTGATTATTAGCTTGTGCCCTCTAGGATAGTACTGTGATTATTAGCCTGTGCCCTCTAGGATAATACTGTGATTATTAGCTTGGGCCTTCTAGGAATGTACTGAGATTATTAGCTTGTGCCTTCTAGGATAGTACTGAGATTATTAGCGTGTGCCCTCTAGGATAGTACTGTGATTATTAGCTTGTGCCCTCTAGGATAGTACTGTGATTATTAGCTTGTGCCTTCTAGGATAGTACTGTGATTATTAGACTGCACCACACCCTTAGAGATTAGCACATATTGACCTCAATCACATCTAGAAAGCACCACAGCAGAATAGTAATGTTATTATTAGATTGTGCCTTCTAGGATAATACTGTGATTATTAGCCGGTGCCCTCCAGGATAGTACTGTGATTATTAGCTTGTGCCCTCTAGGATAGTACTGTGATTATTAGCTTGTGCCTTCTAGGATAATACTGTGATTATTAGCCTGTGCCCTCTAGGATAGTACTGTGATTATTAGCTTGTGCCGTCTAGGATAGTCCTGTGATTATTAGCTTGTGCCTTCTAGGATACTACTGAGATCATGAGCCTGTGCCCTCTAGGATAGTACTATGATTATTAGCTTGTGCCCTCTAGGATAGTACTGTAATTATTAGCTTGTGCCTTCTAGGATAGTACTGTGATTATTAGCTTGTGCCCTCGAGGATACTGTGATTATTAGCCTGTGCCCTCTAAGATAGAACTGTGATTATGAGTGTGTGCCCTCTAGGATAGTACTGTGATTATTAGCTTGTGCTTTCTAGGATAGTACTGTGATTATTGGCTTGCGCCTTCTAGGACAGTACTGTGATTATTGGAGTGCACCTTCAAGGATATTATTGTGATTATTGGCTTGCGCCTTCTAGGATAGTACTGTGATTATTGGCTTGCGCCTTCTAGTATAGTACTTATAGATTAGCACATATTGACCTCAATCACATCTAGAAAACACCACAGCAGAATAGTTCTGTGATTATTAGCCTGTGCCCTCTAGGATAGTACTGTGATTATTAGCTTGTGCCCTCTAGGATAGTGCCATGATTATTAGCGTGTGCCTTCTAGGATAGTACTGTGATTATTGGCTTGCGCCTTCTAAGATAGTACTGTCATTATTGGATTGCACCTTCTAGGATAAAACTGTGATTATTGGTGTGCGCCTTCTCCGATAGTACTGTGATTATTAGACTGCACCACACCCTTAGAGATTAGCACATATTGACCTCAATCACATCTAGAAAGCACCACAGCAGAATAGTAATGTAATTATTAGATTGTGCCTTCTAGGATAATACTGTGATTATTAGCCGGTGCCCTCCCGTATAGTACTGTGAATATTAGCTTGTGCCCTCTAGGATAGTACTGTGATTACTAGTTTGTGCCCTCTAGGATAGTACTGTGATTATTAGCGTGTACCCACTAGGATAGCACTGTGATTACAAGCTTGTGTTTTCTAGGAGAGTACTGTGATTATTAGCCTGTGCTGTCTAGAATAGGACTGTGATTATTAGACTGTGCCCTCTAGGATAGTACTGTGATTATTAGCTTGTGCCCTCTAGGATAGTACTGTGATTATTGGTTTGCGCCCTCTAGGATAATACTGTGATTATTAGCCTGTGCCCTCTAGGCTAGTATTGTGATTATTAGCTTTTGCCTTCTAGGATAGTCCTGTGATTATTAGCTTGTGCCTTCTAGGATAGTACTGAGATCATGAGCCTGTGCCCAATAGGAGAGTACTATGATTATTAGCGTGTGTCCTCTAGGATAGTACTGTGATTATTAGCTTATGCCTTATAGGATAGTACTGAGATTATTAGCCTGCATCCTCTAGGATAGTACTGTGATTATTAGCTTGTGCCCTCTAGGATAGTACTGTGATTATTAGCCTGTGCCCTCTAGGATAGTACTGTGATTATTAGTGTGTGCCCTCTAGGATAGCACTGTTATTTCTAGCTTGTGCCTTCTAGGACAGTACTGTGATTATTAGCTTGTGCCTTCTAGGATAGCACTGTGATTATTAGTCTGTGTCCTCTAGGAAAGTACTGTGATTATTAGTGTGTGCCCTCTAGGATAGTGCTATGATTATTAGCTTGTGCCTTCTAGGATAGTACTGTGATTATTAGCGTGCACCTTCTAGTTTAGGACTGTGATTATTAGCGTGTGCCTTCTAGGATAGTACTGTGAGTATTGGCTTGCACCATCTAGGATAGTACTGTGATTATTAGCTTGCACCTTCTAGGATAGTACTGTGAGTATTGGCTTGCACTTTCGAGGATAGTACTGTGATTATTGGCTTGCGCCTTCTAGGATAGTACTGTGATTATTGGCTTGCACCTTCTAAGATAGTACTGTGATTATTGGATTGCACCTTCTAGGATAAAACTGTGATTATTGGCTTGCACCTTCGAGGATAGTACTGTGATTATAGACTTGCGCCTTTTAGGATAGTACTGTGATTATTGGCTTGCACCTTCTAGGATAGTACTGTGATAATTGGTTTGCGCCTTCTCGGATAGTACTGTGATTATTAGACTGCACCACACCCTTAGAGATTAGCACATATTGACCTCAATCACATCTAGAAAGCACCACAGCAGAATAGTAATGTAATTATTAGATTGTGCCTTCTAGGATAATACTGTGATTATTAGCCGGTGCCCTCCAGGATAGTACTGTGATTATTAGCTTGTGCCCTCTAGGATAGTACTGTGATTACTAGTTTGTGCCCTCTAGGATAGTACTGTGATTATTAGCGTGTACCCACTAGGATAGCACTGTGATTACTAGCTTGTGTTTTCTAGGATAGTACTGTGATTATTAGCCTGTGCTGGCTAGAATAGTACTGTGATTATTAGATTGTGCCCTCTAGGATAGTACTGTGATTATTAGACTGTGCCCTCTAGGATAGTACTGTGTTTATTATCTTGTGTCCTCTAGGATAGTACTGTGATTATTGGTTTGCGCCTTCTAGGATAATACTGTGATTATTAGCCTGTGCCCTCTAGGCTAGTACTTTGATTATTAGCTTGTGCCTTCTAGGATAGTCCTGTGATTATTAGCTTGTGCCTTCTAGGATAGTACTCAGATCATGAGCCTGTGCCCAATAGGATAGTACTGTGAATATCAGCGTGTGTCCTCTAGGATAGTACTGTGATTATTAGCTTATGCCTTCTAGGATAGTACTGAGATTATTAGCCTGCATCCTCTAGGATAGTACTGTGATTATTAGCTTGTGCCCTCTAGGATAGTACTGTAATTATTAGCCTGTGCCCTCTAGGATAGCACTGTGATTATTAGCGTGTGCCCTCTAGGATAGCACTGTTATTTCTAGCTTGTGCCTCCAGGATAGTACTGTGATTACTAGCCTGTGCCTTCTAGGATAGTACTGTGATTATTAGCTTGTGCCTTCTAGGATAGCACTGTGATTATTAGTCTGTGTCCTCTAGGATAGTACTGTGATTATTAGATTGTGCCCTCTAGGATAGTGCTGTGATTATTAGCTTGTGCCTTCTAGGATAGTACTGTGATTATTAGCGTGCACCTTCTAGTATAGGACTGTGATTATTAGTGTGTGCCTTCTAGGATAGTACTGTGAGTATTGGCTTGCACCATCTAGGATAGTACTGTGATTATTAGCTTGCACCTTCTAGGATAGTACTGTGAGTATTGGCTTACGCCTTCTAGGATAGTACTGTGATTATTATCTTGTGCCCTCTAGGATAGTACTGTGATTATTAGCTTGTTTCTTTAGGATAATACTGTGATTGTTAGACAGCGCCCCACCCTTAGAGATTAGGACATATTGACCTGAATCACATAGAGAAAGCACCACAATAGAATAATACTGCCATTATTGACATGTGCCTTTCTAAGACAATAGTGTGATTATTAGCTTGTGCCTTCTAGGATAGTACTGTGGTTATTAGCGTGTTTCTTTAGGATAGTACTGTGATTATTAGCCTGTGCTTTCTAGGATAGTACTGTGATTATCTGACTGCACCCACCCTTAGCGATTAGCACTAATTGACCTAAATCACATCTAGAAAGCACCACAATAGAATAGTACTGTGATTATTGGCTTGCCTTCTGGATAGTACTGTGACTATTATCTTGTTCCTTCAGGATAGTACTGTGATTATTAGCTTGTGCTTTCTGGGATAGTACTGTGATTATCAGATTGCGCCCACCTGTAGAGATAAGCACGTATTGGCCTGAATCACATCTAGAAAGCACCAAAATAGAATAGTACTGTGATTATTGGCTTTCCTTCTGGATAGTACTGTGACCATTAGCTTGTGCCGTCTGGGATAGTACTCTGACTACTAGACTGCACCACACCCTTAGAGTCTACCACATACTGACTTGAATCACATCTATAAAGCACTGCAACAGAATAGTAATGTGATTATTGACCTATGCCTTCCTAAGATAATACTGCAATTATTAGCTTTGCCATCTAGGATAGTACTGTGATTATAGGCTTCTACCTTTCGAGAATAGTCCTGTGATTATCAGACTACTCAGCGCCCTTAGAGATTACCACATACTGGCTAGAATCACATCTAGAAAGCACAACAATAGAATAGTACAGTGATTATTGACCTTTGCCTTTTCTAAATAGTGCTGTGATTATCAGTTTGCCTTCTAGGATAGTACTGTGATTATTTGCTTGTGACTCTTCTGGGATGGTACTGTGAGTCTTAGCCTGTGTCTCTCTAGGACAGTACCGTGATTAATAACTTGTACTTCTCTAGGATAGTACTGTGTTCATTAGACCATGTCGCACCCTTAGAGATGAGCACATATTGACTTGATATACAAACTAGAAAGCACCACAATAGAACAGAATTGTGATTACCAGCTTGTGCCATTCTAGGATAGCACCAGAATTATTAGCTTGTGCCTCTCTGGGATAGTACAGTAATTACTGGCCTCAGCAGCACCCATACAGATTGATGGACATTAGTTTTAATCACATCTAGGAAACATCACTATAAGAACAGTACTGGGATTACTAGCCTGCGCCTCTCAAGGATAGCACAGTGATGATCGCCCTGTTCCACACTGGGATAGAACAGTCACTATTACTCTGGACCACACTGGCAAAGCTCTGTGAATATAAGTCTGCGTCACACCATTAGAGAAATGTCAAAAAGGCCTTTAAACCACTTCTAGAAGGTGCCACACTGGGACAGCGTTTTAAGTATTAGCCCTGCCACGCTGAGATGGTACTGTGATCATTGGCCCTGACCTTCTGAGATGGTGCTGTAAACAGTACCCTGCGTCACACCACAGATATTTGTTTGTTGCCATAAGTCTCTTCCAGGGAGTGCCACATTAGGACAGCCACTGAAATACCTTAGCAATATAACCCTAGTAGACCTCCCCAACCGACAGCCCCAAACTTGAGACAGCGACTAAACTACCCGAGCGATATCACTCCACTAGAATACCCCAACAGAAAGAGCCCAAGCTTGTATCGGACAATCCCCACACCCAGTCCAACACCACAAGACAGCCGACCACAAACACAAAGAACAAGTCTGCAATAACGAACCAAACAAAACCAATCAAAAATAAAAACGCTCAAAACTCAAATGCTGCAAAAATGAATTGGACCAAAGGAAAGATAAAGGGCAGAAACGACAAACCCAACTGAACACAACCGAAGACTCACAACTGCAGAACAGACTCCCACAGACAAGAAAGATAACAGAACCGGCGCAGAGAGAAGAGAAAAAACTCTTTATCTAACACCATACCTCGCAAATAACCACTCACTGGAACAAACCGACCCAACGTACAAATCAATAACAACCAACAACCAAACACAACCACGCAGAAGAAAAACAGACAAAGCTAGAGATAACAAGAACATAATTGATGCCCTAACCCCTTACATCACCAAAACAAGAGGACCCTCCGCTAGACAGACACAAAACGTAGAAGAGGACCCTGATGAAAACAAAAAACCAACACTGAACCCAGAAGAGCTTTTCAAAGACACAGACACAACTGTACCAACACCTTCACTAGAGATTGACTTGGAAGGAAACCTAAATACCAGTCAGAAGACAACACCGACAATAAAGCACAAACCCAACTATAGCTTTAAAATCCACTGCAACTTAATAAACGCAAGATCCATGTCAAAACACTCAACAGAGATCTTCGACCTTCTCTGCGACAATGGCATCGACATCCTATTCATCACAGAAACATGGCTGGATGACAACTACAAAATGGTGTCCAGTCAAAGGATTGAAAATAAAGGATCGAATAACCTTTTGCTCGAAAGCAAAAGAATCGAAAAAAAAGGGTTGTATTTTTTTTTATTTATTTATATATTTATTTTTAGTTTTGGTTGGTAAAAAAAATGTTTTTAATAAAGAAAACAGGGGGTTGGGGGGGAACCCCCCTAAAAATAAATAAATAAATAAATAAATTAAAAATTTGACCCTTTTTTTCGGTCCTTTGACTGTCGATCAAAAGGCATTCGATCTTTTTGTTTTCGACCCTTTAACTTGCAACCCTACAAAATCACACTCCAAAGCTGCCTCCTCATCAACTTGAAATGTCTTCAGTTAAACAGGAAAAATAAAAAAGGAGGATGCCTCGCAATAGCGTAAAAACAGACGATCTCTTAACATCATCAACTGCGAATCCATGGTCATACTCGTATCGGCGTATCCAAAAACAAACATTAAATTCATACTGGTGTACAGACCAACGACATACGATGCAAACTTCGTCAACAACTTCATAGAAGCCATCACCAACATAGCCATCGAACACGATCATCTAATAATCCTAGGGGACTTCTACATTTGGTTCGAAGAAAAAATATGCCAACTCTCAAAACTCACTAATTGGACAGCTAACAACCATGAAACTACAACAGTTGATCAAAGGGGCAACACACTCGGCAGGGCACACCCTTAATGCAATCTTGACCAAGAAAAAACTTATCACCACGGCACCACATATACAAATACTTTGAAACGACCATCTCATCATTCCATTTGTGCTCACACTACCAACTCAAGTCAGCATCCAGAGCCTCAAGATCCCGACCACCACAAAAAGAAACTGGGAAACCCTCTAAGCAAGCAACCTAATAGAACAACTGGGGATGACCAAACTTTCTACAGCAGAACTGGAGAAGGCCGACGTAGACGGGAAAGTGGAGCTACTCCACAAATGGATTGCTGATACAATCGAAAACATCTCCCAGGAAAAACCATTTACCGCCTCAAGAAAAAGAGCAATAGCAAAAGGGTTCACCCCACTACTAAGCACCAAAAAAAGAACAACAAGAAGCTGGAATTGGAATGGAGGAAAGAATACGACCAAGATAAGAAAACCCAGTTCCAGAGACAATTCCGATCATATAAGAAGGAAATTCAAAAGGCAAAGAGAACGCATTAAGATGACAGAATACCCAATTCCACCAACATACAAAAAGAAATGTTCCACATCATAAATGAAATGAGAAACCCACCAGGTTGTGACAACACTCCAATACCCTCACAAAAACTATGCAACAACTTGTCAGACCATTTCAAAAACCAAATCAACGACATCCGACAAATCACACAAAACAGACCAACCAACCCTAACACTCAACCAACCGGAACTGATGAGGAGCCACAGCACAAACTCCAAAACTTCCCAGAAATATCAGTAGAGACATTCGTCAAGCTGGTAAAACACAGCAAGAAAGCAGGAACACCCATGGATCCCTGCCCCCCTGACATCTACAAATCAATCCTTGCACAAGATACGCCATTAGAATATTACAGAAACCTCTTAAATCTTTCGCTCACAACAGGAACCATACCACGATCCTTCAAATCAGCATGTATTAATCCACTTTTAAAAAATACAAGTGGCGATGTGGAAGACCTCTCCAACTACAGACTGATTTCTAACATTCCCTACCCGGCAAAACTCCTAGAAACATACATATGCAAATTGACCCAAGAACATGTAGAAAAACACCATTTGCTAGACCAAGCACAAGTTGGCTTCAGACCCGCAAGAGGAACAGAATCAGCACTACTATCCATCTGGGATGACCTAAAAACAAACGCAAACTCCAACACAACCTCAGCTCTGATTCTGCTCGACCTCTCCGCAGCCTTCGACACAATAAGCCATGACACCCTAATCAAAAGATTGTAAGATAAAAGTATAACGGACATGGCACTATTCTGGATTAGAAAGAACAGAAACTGTATGGATAAAACCCTTCAAATCTACTCCATGAGTTAACGACTGTGAAGTACCACAAGGGTCCTCACTATCACCACTATACTTCAACATCTACCAGACTCCAAAAATCAACCCAGGAAAGACAGAAATCATGGATTATATCCAAAAACCAAGAGATCAACACCTACATTCCCTGGCCTATGGACATGGGAACCGCGACCACACCATCTAAAGTAGTAAAAAACCTCGGAGTCATAATGGACAAGGCTGTAACCTTAAAACCACAAATAAATGTAATAATTAAGAAATGCTTCTTCCTCCTTCACACAACAAGAAGAATTCTTCCTTTCCTCTCCTTTAACCACAAAACTCTGACAATCATCGCCCTCATCATGTCAAGAATCGACTACGCAAACATCTTCTACCTCAGGATGCCGGAATACCTCCTGAAGAAATTACAACACATCCAAAATGTAGCAGCCAGACTCCTCCTCAAACTATCCAGAAGAGACCACATCACTCCAGTGCTAAAAAATACTACATTGGCTTCCAATCAAACATCGAATGACGTTCAAAACAATGTGCATAACACACAGGTCAAATACTGGACAAGGAGCAGAATTCCTAAAAAAGAAAATAACAATCTACAAGCCAACGAGACTCCTCAGATCAAGCAATGAAACCCGCCTGGACCAAAACCATACGTCAAGAAAAAACTAGGGGGCTCCTCTTTCTCCCACATAGCCGCAAAAATCTGGAAAAACCTCCCAAAAGAAATGAGAAATACCAAAGACCACTTAAAATTTAGAAAACGCCTAAAAACCTGGCTCTTCAACACCTCAGAACCAAATTGAAACAACTAAAACAATCAAAAAGGGAACACAAAGTACAGACTGACAGAATATATAATGGCACAGACAACACCCAGGACCGACTAAGGGAAACTCCTACAAGAACAAGAGAGACGATGCTAGGTGGAATAGAACACAAGCGACAACCCCATGAGGACAGAAAAATAGCATACATACCCAACACTACCAACAGCCTTACCCACTCAGAAAGGACATAGGGTACGGGAGTAGCTCGCAAGTAAATCAATCCAAAAAAACTAGGTTACAGCAATGACAAACTGGGATAAAAGGGCTGGCCGAATACAAAGATGGAACACGAAAGTAGCTGACTTAGCATAATGACAGAGAAATGAGACAGCCTTATCACACTGAAACTCTATCACCAAAAGGAAACAACTTTCTCTAAATCGCAAAATATACGCAATAGGAATAAGCATTTCTCCTAACAAAAAGGGTACTAACCACCCCATACAACAACAACTAAAAACCTCACCACTCCTCACACACCTCTCACACTCTAACCAAACATAACCACACCTCTTAAAGCCTCAGCAAACCGCATGCACTTCACCACATCGCAACAATAACCATACGACACAGACCCCCACACAACAGCACACAACAGACTCTGAACCGAATACCACACCAATAAGCTCGGCGAACGGTGTTAACCGAACTGAAGCTGCCAACAGTACTTCACAATGCCCTTGCTCTTCTCCAAACTTTGTCCTACTAACACTTGATTAGTAAATCATAATTGTGACTGCTAAATGTCCTGCTCATATTGCAATTCACAATTCCCTTTTTTCCAAATAGCTCAATTAACAAAATATACAGGCCGATTCACGGAATTAATGTGCGCCGAAAATCGCTGCGCAAGCATGCGGATCGCAGCACAAGCGCGAAAATCAAAGCGCAAGTGTGCGAAAGCCGCGCACTTCGATTCATGGAAGTCCGTGCAAGTGGAAATACTGGGATGTGCGCCAAAATCATGCGTGGCGCACGCGGGCACACACGTCATCAAACGGCGTGCGCTACGTGCACAGCGAAAGCGCACATAGCGCGGCGCACACAACAAAAGTGGACGGAACACGGGGCGTAATACGCAGAATGTGTAAACGTGTGAAAATTTGGTCGTTACGGGGGAAGTACAGGAGGTAAATGCATGGAACTCCCACACGCGCGCCTACAACACGCATTCATGGAATCGAACAGGGGAAACACGTGCGCCAAAAAAGATGCGTTAATCCGGAAACACGTACGCCAGCAGGAAGCAGGCGTACGCGGGCGCGCGCAGCATAAAAGTGCATGCAAACAACAAACAAGCTCAGACGCTACAATGAATATACCATTCCTCGCAGCAGTGGTCATGGGACACTGCAGGAGGAAGAGGATAGCCAGGCCCAGAATTTTTACACCCAGGACCAGCCTTTTTGGGATGCCTGATGACTAGGTGTATGGGAGGTACAGGTTCCCACCACACATAATACTCGACCTGGTGAGTGAGTGGGAGGATGACCTCACATCATCCACCCTGTGCTCCCAAGCACTGAGCCCCTTGGAAAAGGTGCTCAATGTACTGCACTTCTTGGCCACTGGTTAATTTCAGCGGACAAGTGCCATAGTGGGGGGGTGTCACAGGCCACACAGTCACGCTGCCTACACCAGGTGTTGGCCACCATGACTGCACGCTCTTCAGTCCGCAGGCACATATACATGCCCAGAACACCTGCAGAAAGGCAGGCTGCCGTCCAGGACTTTTACGGTGTAGCACACTTCCCCAAAGTGCTAGGTTCCATTGATTGCACCCATGTGACTCTACGTCCTCCCAGGGCAACTGAGCACATCTATAGAAACCGCAAGCACTGGCATTCCATCAACGTGCAGGTAGTATGTGATGCCAAGGGAATCATCACCTCAGTATATGCCAACTATTCAAGGTCCACCCATGACAGTTTCATTTTCAGAATGTTACCCCTAAACCGGGACCTAGAAGCTGGGCGGCATGGCGATACATGGCTGCTTGGTGAGTATAAATGCCTCTGCACATGCATGCATGTCAGATACTGAGTAATGTCACAACCCCACTAATGATACCCATCATCACCTCCCCAGGGGACAGTGCCTACCCTCTGAGCACCCGCATGATGACGCCAATTCGGAACCCCACCACACCACCCGAGGTAAGATACAACACAGGCCATATTGCAACCCGGGGCATAGTGGAGCGCACATTTGGAGTGCTGAAGTCACGCTTTCGCTCCCTTGAACGCTCTGGTGGGCAGCTGCTATACGCGCCCCCAGTAGTGTGCAGGATCATAGTGGCAGCATGTGTCCTGCACAACGTTGCAACCCGCCGGGGCCTGCCGGTGGACATGGTGGTGCCCTCACATCCCCAACCACATGCACGGCAGCTGAGCATGGGAGGGGAAAGGGCATGTGTTGAGGCAGGCCGTACGCAGCTGGTGGCTAATTACTTCATCTAAAATCACACCCCTGTGGAGTGCACACAGCCCTGGCACATACCAGCTGACAATCAATGATGATGACATAAGGGACAGTCAACTGTCACAACCATACCAGCCTGAGATTGGTCACCTGGAAGTGTTACATTGTGTGCATCCCTACCTACTGAAAGACAACCAATGCTGTGTCACAAAAAGACACACATTTATGCTGCATGAATGACTACCCCCTTGCAGAATAAACATGAAAATAGTGCCATGTCACCAAGCCCCTCCCCATCTCAGCTACCCAACACACCATGGCATGTCATGCAATGTGAAAGCAACCAAATGAATGCACAACATATGCCACAAGTGTCACAAAGTGCACTGTCCCAAATGGAAACAGGCCACAGACAATATGCTCCCAGTAATCAATAACAAACAGCACACATGAACAAATACTTACTAGCAACACAATACAGCAACACAGGATGAAACAGTGGCAAAATATGACAGTACAAAATCAAAGTAGTGCAAGTCTTACAACCTGAATAAGCCAGCACATCGACCCCTTCCAACTGCAGAGTGTTGCTGTCAGGCAAATGTGTCAGTGTACTGCATACAACATGAACTGCATCTGCAAAGGAGACGGCCTTGTGAAGACATGATGAAGGTACCTGTGAATAAGGAGGAAGACATGGATGCACAAGCACATATCAATACACCATGCAGTGTTCAATAAAACAACAATCCCCACTAGGGATGTCCACACAGTTTTGACTACGGACTCCCACACAGCTCATGGGAGGCCAATGTCACTGTGTGAGTCACTGTCACTTGGTCACACCCTTTGCAAGCCCATGGAAAAGGGAAGCAGGAGGGGTGTGTGTGTCATGAACCCACGCATCTAACCCAAAGACAGGACAAGCCTGCATGTGCCCAGCTGGAATACACAGTGGATGCCCACGGGAGCCACACAAGACAACACACTGTAAAATAAAAAATACAAAAATCAAAAGTGGCCCAGGGGGGGGAGGCCACCCAGGAGGTTCTAGGACAGGGTGCACCCCAACACCCACTTGCGTGGATGTTGTGGAAAGAAAAATACCTCCATGGGCTCATGGCCTGCACGGCTACGCCAATGTGGGAGAACTGCTGTCGCTCTCTTCACCCTCTGCTGCTACATCAGGAGGTGGAGGTGCTATGGGAGGCAGCCCACGCAAAGCCCTGGTATGGTCCTCCAATGCAGCAAGCATGCGGGTGTTGAAGGTCTGGTTCTGGAGGATGATAGTACGGAGATTCCCATGCAGCACCTCACGGGTTGCCTGCATTTATGCATGCATGGCCTCACGTGATGCCCGGATCTCCTCACGAGTTGCCTGCAGCTCAGCTGAGAGCGAACGTGTGAGCTGCTCCAGCTGCTGTTCTGACCTAACATTTCGGGAAGCCTCAAGTTCACCCAGAGTCTCCCTGAGGAAATGGAGTTTTAACCTCAGGGCTTCCCTGTGGCCCTGTGACTCTACAGATATGGCTTTGTGCATAGTCTCCAGTGCCGCTCGTCGGTCCCTGTTGGACGTCAACATGTCTTCCCTGTGTGATTGGGAAATTGAGTCTGTTGCCTGCTGTTGTTGCTCCATCTGCCTTTCAGGGGGAGAATGGAAGTGGCCACCCTCTCCATTGCCTGAGCCATCATTTCAACCGATGCTCCCTGTTGTGCTGCTATACTGTACATGGAGTTTTCCCATACAGTATTGCCTGGTGGTGTATGGCCACCGCGTCGGCAGGCACCACACCTGTTTGGGGCAAGGCAATCTGCACCTTGCTGTGCTGGCACTACCTGAGGCTGCAGGACTGCATTCCCCCTCCGATCTGCTGGCCCAGGAACAGGATCAGATGTTGTGGAGTATGACCCTGCATCCGTAACCGCCAAAGGTGGAGTTACCAACACTGACATCCCCATAGAGGGGCCTACCCTCGGTGCAGGTGGGTTGGACAGAACAGCATCCCTGCCAGAAACACTCACCTGCAACAGCACATAAGTCCCACTGTCCGATTCAGCACCTGAACCATACAGGTCTGGGGAGGTGCACCCAGAGACACCCGTGGACAGTATGGTCTGCAGGAGGATAGGGTTTTCACCCACCACCACACCACGTCCTCCACTGGTGCCCAGTCGTGGCTGAGATTCCTCCTGGGTCTGCACCATCTCCTCCACCTCAACAGCATCAAGTGCGTCATCACCTGCAAAAACATGAAAGACAATAAATGGAAACAGGCATGAGCACCATAGCACACACATAGGCCTGACAAGGCAGAGATCCAGTACATGAATAACACATGTCCCACACAACTATAACCCTGGCATGCATGCACTGTCAATGAGTTGGAAGGGGAGGCAAAAAGCAGACACTGAGGACTCCAAGATGGAAAATCAACACATGTGCTGCATGCTAGATAGCACTGGCATCACAGATTAGCCTGTGAGTGGCATGGGCAATCCACATACATGACACATGCCAGCACACAGATGGCACATAGCATAGCCATGGTACATTTGACAAGTACAGCCATATGTCAGTGAATGAGTACTGTCACCTATCCATGTGAGATGGACATGATGAGATGAAAAATGCAAAATTGTGTGACAAAATACGCATGTGCCACACACTGCAACACATTCAGTGTGCAATAATACAGTGATGGCAGGCAGATGGATACATCAATGGTTGGTCACTTCAACATGACAGGAAACAACAATCATGTTCCACATTCAAACAGGCCCCAAAAATTAATGTGAGCAGGCCCTCACTCAATCAGCCTGAATGGTCAAATCATTCCCATAACAAGGTAATAAATGTGGGCCATTGTGGGGTGCAATCTATGACAGAAGCATGTCACATGTGTGGCATTAGGGCAGAAAAATGCATTGCTAAAATGGGAGGATTGAAACAACCAGGCTGAATGAACACTGAAAAATCAGAACAATGTTGTTGCAAGATGACAGTTCAAGGGCAACTGCAGTAATGTCGCGCTTATTGGCTACTGTGGTCATACCCAAACCCAAGGTCGGTGAATGGTTTGGAGGAAGCACATGGGTGACCCATACCACTCAGGAGTACACACATTCACCTGGCACTCAATCATTACACATCACCCAAGAAACATACACATGGATTACACACACTTGCATGGGCACTCACCGGACAATGCCTCGATGAACTTTCCAGCAACAGATTCATGTTCAGTGAGTTGGTCGTCCTCTGGTGGAGACCCACCGCCAGTCACCAGAGTAGAGGCATGATTGGAAGCCAGCTTGTTCTTTGCTCTGCGTTTAAGGTCATTCCACCGCTTGTAGCAATCATCATCTGGGCGCCTCACAAATCCAAGGGCACTAATGTGGTCCGCGATGGTCTGCCAGTGGGCCCTACATTGAGCAGTCGTAGTCTTACGGCCTGCAGTCACCAACATTTTGCGGCTATGTGCCAACACATAGGCCACAAGTGCATCAAGTTTGGCGTCATTGAAGCTAGGCTTCCTTGATGTGCCGGAGTGTGTAGCCGTGTCTGGGGTCTCAGCCTGTAGTGCAAGAGCACCCTTCTTCTTCTTCTTGGAAGGTGGTGCGGATCCTGAGTGGCTTACGCCGCTCTGGTCAGTAGGGGCAGAAGCGCAGGTGGACTGGGTACTAGAAGCCTGTAAAGGCACAATGACCATAGGTCTTGGTGCAGGCATTGGCTGCAGAGCGATGTTGGCAGGGCCAACGTCAGTGTGATGGACCTGGACCGACACTGTCCCGGCAGGGAGACTTGGAGCTGGGGTGGATTGAGCTACAGCTGCCCCTGCAGCCTCCCCACCCTGGCTACTTGGGGCAGCAGATGACATTGCTGCCCCAGATCCACGTGGCCTGGTGACAGCAACTTTCAGCGCCACACGTGGATTAGACTTGCTTACCTGGAAGTCAGCCTGGAAGTCATCCTGTGCTGGTTCAGGTGACAAAATGGGCCGGTCCAACAAGGGCTGAGCTGGGATGGTGTCAGCTACGTTTCCCACAACCATTGTGGGGGAGGCATAGGTTGCCCCGATTGGTCCTCCACACAATGGGCTCTAGGGGCACCCATGTGGACGCAACCCCTGGTAGACCGCGTGCGTGGAAAAATGAACCTGCACTACGCTGTGGCACCCAGAAACACAAAAATAAGCGTACGCGTGTTACACGCAGCCTACAATGACCTCTGAAGGGGTACGCGACACATGGGGCAACCACAGTTGGAAAATACGTGCGCGACTCACCGTCTGCCTTGAAAAAGAACGTGAAAAAGATGCGCATGTGCGCATTGGCAACACCCCTGCCAAAAGAAGAAAAGAACGCACTCTGAGGAAACAGGGAGTACGAACTGGAAACGTTGTGAAGTAATCGCGTGTGAACCGACAAGAAGTACAAGAAACACCTGCTCGCTCTGCACAAAAAGCACGTACAAGAAAATAGCGTGATACTTGTACCTTTTAAGCCAGCCCAACACGTGCAACGTCACTTACGCGCTTATGCGCTAAGGCCCTTTCCTCCAATAGCACGGTGACGTGCAGTTTTCTCACGTGCTGATTCACAATGCACCCGTGTTGTGGTGAACACCCGAGTGCATAACGTCACTTACGCGCTTACGTGCTAAGGGCCTTTCCTCGGATTTCACGCTGACGTGCACTTTTTCCAAATCACTTCGTATTAAGCTGGCCATGCGAAAACACACGGAAGACCATGACCCTGCACAAAAGGCCATTTTCCTGCCCCCAAGAGCCCTGAGCACGCTTCCGCCAGCCATCTGCTGCTGCCTGCCTGCTGCCCACGTGCCCTGCTATTTGGTGCCTGCACGTCAGTCATCTGCAGGGGTCCAGTTGCTGTGTCCACCCCTGATGGAACAGAAGACTCCTGACTAGGATACCATCACTCCACAGCCCAGTCCCAGGACCCAGTTGCCCACCCACGCCTGCCTCGGGGGTCGCCATGTCAGGGCAAACACTATCTGAGACCACTGGTGACCCCCGTCAGCCAGAGAGGCAGTGGGCCACCAGCTTCAGTGAGAAGGAAGTTGGTGTCCTGGTGGAGCATGTCCTGGGGCATTATGATGCCCTCTTCGGAACATCACACGCCAACAAGGAAGGACGGGACAGGATCTGGGAGGACATAGTGGTTGCCATCAACATGGAGGGGGTGGCAACCCGCGACATCAAGCACGTCCGGAAGCGCTGGGACGACTTCAGGTCCAGGACCCTCTACAAGGCCCGGTGCCTCGCGAAGGCAGAGGATGCAGAGGGGTGCCGGGTCAGCATGAGCAACATCCAGATAAGGGTCCTGGAACGCATAGGCCCAACGCTCCACGCCCAGATCCTTGGGAGACAGACCCGTCTGGAGTTGAGCGGTAAGTGGCAAAGCATTGCTGTGTGAGACAGGGCATGTTGCAGTGTGCTGGTAGTCTGATACTTACCTGTATGTGTGACATAGGCCATATATGGATGTGTGTGTGCAGGGACATCATGGTCATGCATGTGAGACCAGTAATGTGTGAACCACATGGATGGTGCATGTGTTCTAATGAAACATGGGGAGCTGTATGCGGAATGCACACATGAATGCATGCCAGTCTCTGTTCTTGGACATGGAAGGGGGGTGAGGGATGGGTGCTGTTCTCATGTAAATGTATGGTGCACATGTGTGTGTGTCTGAGAAGTGTGTGTGTGACTTTGAAACGCCATGGATGCATGACACATGTCCGTGATTATGTGTAGATTCACTCATGCAGTGCGGTCGTTGTATCCACTGTGTCTATCCACTGTGTCTGTGGTGTACAAGCCATGATGCATGACCCTCCGGTGATGTGTGTGCATGGGATCAGTGTGAGCCATGATGCATGTGAGTTTGAAGGCAACATTTTGTTTAAAAGAGGCCCTTGTACATGGATGCTGATGTTGATTGCAAGCGCTGTGCCTGTTTCTGCATGTGTGTTGCGTGCATTCACCCATGTATTGTGGAGGGACAGGATGGAAGTGACATTTCACAGAGCCACTCATGTGTTATTGCTTCCTGTCTAGGGGAATATTGTACTGTACCCTGATGCTTGTGTTCTATGTCTCCCTCTACGCAGCGTCAAGTGAAGAAGAGGGTGGAGACAGCGCTGTGGAGCCAAGTGGCGGGGATGCCTCCACCGGGCGGCGACGCAAGGCCCAGCCACCCTTCCAGGAATTGCCATCATCCGGGAGCGAGGGGACTGGCGCCGTGTCTGCCACTACGGCTGTAGCGGAAGGGCCGGGTGAGCCCCCACAGGGGCTTGCAATGTCGGAAGACGGTGCAGAGACATCCAGGTTGGTGGTCTCCACAGAGGAGGAGGAGCCCGCTACTGAGCTGCACATGGGGCCTGGTGGGGGTAGTACCACTGGTGCAAGTGGTGCAGTCCAGGGCCAGAGTCAGGAGGCAACACAGGCCACCGTGGAGGGGCCTGTGCATGTCGCTGTCCTTGACCCTGTGACTGCACCACCATGCAACGGCAGGGATGCCCTGTCACAGGCCCGTCCGCAGGTAGGGGGGAGTGCCACGTCATCTGCCTCTCCACTACCTGCAGACGAGGGGTCCCATGACCATATGGGCTCCGTCCTGATTGGTGTCGCATTGCACACACGTGACATTTGTGATGACGTGTGTGCTTCCTCGGAGGAGCACGCACGCCATCACAAACAGCAGCGTCGCGACGTGGCACTGTTGGGAGGGGCCCTGGTCTGTGGGTTCCTACATGTGCCGCGCACTCTGGCAGACCTCTCCTCCTCTGTGGAGACTATGCGCCAGTCGTTATCCCTGCCGTCTTCCGGCCCAGATTCCACCAGGGCTCCCTGTGGACCTGGCCTGACCAACACAGCCAGCTTGGTGGAGGTCCCATCCCTGCCACAGTCGGGAGTCGGCGGTCCAGCAGGGGTGGACACCACAACAACTGGAGACCAGCTGATGGAGGATGTGCAGCCATCATCGGACAGGACACATGGACAGCAGCAGCAGCAGCAGCAGGCTCTAGGTGGGAGCAATGATGGCTCAGGGCCATCGACATCAGAGGGGCAGGCATCGGCCAGAGGGCAGGAGGACCCTAGAATGGGTGTGTCTTCCGTGTGGCTGCGGTTGGGCCGGCATATAGATGCGGAGCGGTGGCGGGCAGAAGAGGCATGGCTCACATTCGTCAGGGCGGAGAACTCCATGCTGAGGGCACTGAGGCGGGCCGAGTGCCTCGAGGCTATTCGCAGTGAGTTGGAGTCCAACATGGCATCGTCCCTGCAAACCCTCGGGGCCATGGAAGAGGATCGCCTCCAGGACATTGAGCAGGAGTTTGATGATGCCGTGGCCGGGGAAATCGGAAAGGGAGCCGTCGGACTAGCCCGCCGCCATTGTATATAGTTTTTAGTGTTAGGTTTAATTTTCGTTTTCCTTTATTTTGGGGTGTTTGGACTTTGCCCCACACATTTGTATATAGTTGTTTTTTATTAGGTCATTTTTTTCATAGGTTTCTGTTTTTTCGTTGGGCTCATAGACCCTTGACAATTGATTCTACATAGTTGGACAATGGATTTATTGGAACTTTTTCTTTGGATTTCACCATGGATTAATGGATTTTACTTTTTACGTTTCCTTTGGATTTGCTTTGGTGGAGGGAGAGTTTGGACTATTTTTCTTTTGGATTTCTTTGGATTGGTTATACTTTTCATGTACTCATCTTTTGGACATGCTTTTCATTTCATGTATGCAATTTTTCTATGCTTTCATTTCATTGCTTTATTTTTGTCCATAATACATTTTGATATTTTACTTCCATGTGTGTAATTCGCTCTTTGAGTTCATGCATGTGAAAATGTGGGTTTACACAATCAATGCCAACCAGTGTGTGTGTGACGGACATGTGTTGATGTACATAGTTGACATTTGGTTTATGTCTTGAGATAGGCATGTCAGTGTGGGGTGGATTGGGAAATCTTTGCGTCTCAAGACTGGGGTGGCGCGCTGTGTTATTTTGGTGAAGATGTGGGCCATGATTGTGCATCTTTATATTATGTAGGGGGGTGACATAATTCGGGGCCTGCTGGCAGGTGCCCCTCACTGCTGGGTGGGTGGGGGTGGTGGGGGACATGAGTCAGGGCCTGCGGCTCACTGCTGGGTGGGTGGGGGTGCTGGGGGACATGAGTCGGGGCCTACTGGCAGGTGCCCCTCACTGCTGGGTGGGGGTGCAGGGGGACATGAGTCGGGGCATGCTGGCAGGTGCCCCTCACTGCTGGGTCGGTGGGGGTGCTGGGGGATATGAGTCAGGGCCTGCTGGTAGGTGCCCCTCACTGCTGGGGGGTGGGGGTGCTGGGGGACATGAGTTGGGGCCTGCTGGCAGGTGCCCCTCACTGCTGGGTGGGTGGGGGTTCTGGGGGACATGAGTCAGGGCCTGAGGCTCACTGCTGGGTGGGTGGGGGTTCTGGGGGACATGAGTCAGGGCCTGAGGCTCACTGCTGGGTGGATGTGGGTGCTGGGGACATGAGTCAGGGCCTGCTGGCAGGTGCCCGTCAATGCTGGGTGGGTGGGGGTGCTGGGGGACATGAGTCGGGGGCCTGCTGGCAGGTGCCCCTCACTGCTGGGTGGGTGGGGGTCCTGGGGGACATGAGTCGGGCCCTGCTGGCAGGTGCCCCTCACTACTGGGTGGGTGAGGGTTCTGGGGGACATGGGTCAGGGCCTGAGGCTCACTGCTGGATGGGTGGGGGTTCTGGGGGACATGAGTCAGGGCCTGAGGCTCACTGCTGGGTGGGTGGGGGTGCTGGGGGACATGAGTCAGGGCCTGAGGCTTACTGCTGGGTGGAGGGGGGTGCTGGGAGACATGAGTCGGGGCCTGCTGGCAGGTGCCCGTCAATGCTGGGTGGGTGGGGGTGCTGGGGGACATGAGTCGGGGGCCTGCTGGCAGGTGCCCCTCACTGCTGGGTGGGTGGGGGTGCTGGGGGACATGAGTCGGGGGCCTGCTGGCAGGTGCCCCTCACTGCTGGATGGGTGGGGGTTCTGGGGGACATGAGTCAGGGCCTGAGGCTCACTGCTGGGTGGGTGGGGGTGCTGGGGGACATGAGTCAGGGCCTGAGGCTTACTGCTGGGTGGAGGGGGGTGCTGGGGGACATGAGTCGGGGCCTGCTGGCAGGTGCCCGTCAATGCTGGGTGGGTGGGGGTGCTGGGGGACATGAGTCGGGGGCCTGCTGGCAGGTGCCCCTCACTGCTGGGTGGGTGGGGGTGCTGGGGGACATGAGTCGGGCCCTGCTGGCAGGTGCCCCTCACTACTGGGTGGGTGAGGGTTCTGGGGGACACGAGTCAGGGCCTGAGGCTCACTGCTGGGTGGGTGGGGGTTCTGGGGGACATGAGTCAGGGCCTGAGGCTCACTGCTGGGTGGGTGGGGGTGCTGGGGGACATGAGTCAGGGCCTGAGGCTTACTGCTGGGTGGAGGGGGGTGCTGGAGACATGAGTCGGGGCCTGCTGGCAGTTGCCCGTCAATGCTGGGTGGGTGGGGGTGCTGGGGGACATGAGTCGGGGGCCTGCTGGCAGGTGCCCCTCACTGCTGGGTGGGTGGGGGTGCTGGGGGACATGAGTCGGGGGCCTGCTGGCAGGTGCCCCTCACTGCTGGGTGGGTGGGGGTGCTGGGGGACATGAGTCGGGCCCTGCTGGCAGGTGCCCCTCACTACTGGGTGGGTGAGGGTTCTGGGGGACATGAGTCAGGGCCTGAGGCTCACTGCTGGGTGGGTGGGGGTTCTGGGGGACATGAGTCAGGGCCTGAGGCTCACTGCTGGGTGGGTGGGGGTGCTGGGAGACATGAGTCAGGGCCTGAGGCTCACTGCTGGGTGGGTGGGGGTGCTGGGGGACATGAGTCAGGGCCTGGGGCTCACTGCTGGGTGGAGGGGGGTGCTGGGGGACATGAGTCGGGGCCTGCTGGCAGGTGCCCCTCACTGCTGGGTAGGTGGGGGTGCTGGGGGACATGAGTCGGGCCCTGCTGGCAGGTGCCCCTCTCTACTGGGTGGGTGGGGGTTCTGGGGGACATGAGTCAGGGCCTGAGGCTCACTGCTGGGTGGGTGGGGGTTCTGGGGGACATGAGCCAGGGCCTGAGGCTCACTGCTGGGTGGATGTGGGTGCTGGGGGACATGAGTCGGGGGCCTGCTGGCAGGTGCCTCTCACTGCTGGGTGGGTGGGGGTCCTGGGGGACATGAGTCGGGCCCTGCTGGCAGGTGCCCCTCACTACTGGGTGGGTGAGGGTTCTGGGGGACATGAGTCAGGGCCTGAGGCTCACTGCTGGGTGGGTGGGGGTTCTGGGGGACATGAGTCAGGGCCTGAGGCTCACTGCTGGGTGGGTGGGGGTGCTGGGGGACATGAGTCAGGGCCTGAGGCTTACTGCTGGGTGGAGGGGGGTGCTGGGGGACATGAGTCGGGGCCTGTTTGCAGGTGCCCGTCAATGCTGGTTGGGTGGGGGTGCTGGGGGACATGAGTCGGGGGCCTGCTGGCAGGTGCCCCTCACTGCTGGGTGGGTGGGGGTGCTGGGGGACATGAGTCGGGGGCCTGCTGGCAGGTGCCCCTCACTGCTGGGTGGGTGGGGGTGCTGGGGGACATGAGTCGGGCCCTGCTGGCAGGTGCCCCTCACTACTGGGTGGGTGAGGGTTCTGGGGGACATGAGTCAGGGCCTGAGGCTCACTGCTGGGTGGGTGGGGGTTCTGGGGGACATGAGTCAGGGCCTGAGGCTCACTGCTGGGTGGGTGGGGGTGCTGGGGGACATGAGTCAGGGCCTGAGGCTTACTGCTGGGTGGAGGGGGGTGCTGGGGGACATGAGTCGGGGCCTGCTGGCAGGTGCCCGTCAATGCTGGGTGGGTGGGGGTGCTGGGGGACATGAGTCGGGGGCCTGCTGGCAGGTGCCCCTCACTGCTGGGTGGGTGGGGGTTCTGGGGGACATGAGTCGGGGGCCTGCTGGCAGGTGCCCCTCACTGCTGTGTGGGTGGGGGTGCTGGGGGACATGAGTCGGGCCCTGCTGGCAGGTGCCCCTCACTACTGGGTGGGTGAGGGTTCTGGGGGACATGAGTCAGGGCCTGAGGCTCACTGCTGGGTGGGTGGGGGTTCTGGGGGACATGAGTCAGGGCCTGAGGCTCACTGCTGGGTGGGTGGGGGTGCTGGGGGACATGAGTCAGGGCCTGAGGCTCACTGCTGGGTGGAGGGGGGTGCTGGGGGACATGAGTCGGGGCCTGCTGGCAGGTGCCCGTCAATGCTGGGTGGGTGGGGGTGCTGGGGGACATGAGTTGGGGGCCTGCTGGCAGGGGCCCCTCACTGCTGGGTGGGTGGGGGTGCTGGGGGACATGAGTCGGGCCCTGCTGGCAGGTGCCCGTCAATGCTGGGTGGGTGGGGGTGCTGGGGGACATGAGTAGGGGCCTGCTGGCAGGTGCCCCTCACTGCTGGGTGGGTGGGGGTTCTGAGGGACATGAGTTGGTGATCACTAGTGCAAGGTGACATGTGGGCTGGCTGGGGGGCATGCCCATGGTGGATGGGCTGCATGCGGGACGTGACCAGGGGTGCTGGGTAGTCCCCTGTGGTGTGGGCTGCCTGCAGGGGCCGTGGAGGGGGTAGAGGGCACACCTGGGAGGACCCACACTGCCAATTCACATGTGGGACTCCCTGCGCACCCCACTGGATACACGTACCACGCTCTGACAGTGAAATCTCGTGTGAAACTTCCCAAACCCCAGTAATACACGTAACCCGCTCGCACAGGGCCAATCGCATGTGAAACTTCCCGCACACCCCCAAAATACACGTACCCCGCTCGCACAGGGCCAATCGCGTGTGAAACTTCCTGCGCACCCCAGAAATACATGTACCCCGCTCGCACATGGCCAATCGCATGTGAAACTTCCCGCGCACCCCGAAATACACGTACCCCGCTCGCACAGGGCCAATCGCGTGTGAAACTCCCCACGAACCCCAGTAATACACGTACCCCGCTCGCACAGGGCCAATCGCGTGTGAAACTTCCCACGCACCCCCGAAATACACGTACCCCGCTCGCACAGGGCCAATCGCATGTGAAATTCCCCGCGAACCCCAGTAATACACCCACCCTGCTCGCACAGGGCCAATCGCGTGTGATTCTCCCCGCGCAGTCCCAAACATGTCTGACGGCAGCGACTACCACAGCTATAGAAAAAAATACATGTATTAAGCAGTTCTTCAGATTTTGCAAACGTAACAGCATCCTGGGGCTCATTCCAAGTTTGTGGAACCCCCCCCCCTCCCTTGCACGCCCTATTTGTGTTAACTACAAAAAAGATTTCTTTATGTAAATATTTAATAAAGTGTTTGATCCAACAATAGCAATCTCTTCAGAAAATTAATTGTTGGATAAATAATGAAATGATAATTGGAAACTGAATATATGATTGAATATTTTTCAGGATCCATTTTGTTTAATTGAACAGTAAAATGTATATATTTTCACTTTATTAAATATTTATATAAAATGAATCTTTTTTGTAGTTGTTTAACACAAATAGGGTGTGCAAGGGACGGGAGGGTTCCATAAGGTTGTGGACATCTGTTGTTTTGCATTGTATACACCAGCTAATGTCAGGGTTGGTTAATCTCCCTTGCATCCAATTTATCTTCATAAAACTTATAATTAACTTAATTGAATCGACTGAGGTGTGCTCCTAGTGAACAGGATAACAGTCTTTTGCTCATTCCAAGTTTGGCAGAATTACCTCAATTTTTCTCACAGTGCCAAATTACAAGTTTTGGTGGCATTAGGGCTGGCAGAATTACTGAGTGGTAATACCATTGATTCTCAGCGAAAAAATTGATGATTTACCTCCAGCATGAATCATCTCAAAGTACACATTGGCCCTTGCAGCAGGCCAGGCCCACTTCCAACTTCAATCCCATATTTGGTCCCTGTTGCACATCCCACTAAGTATCTCAAATAAATACTATCAACTTCAATTCCCATATATTATTCCTCATGTCCAGGGCCATGGCCCTGGCCAGTGACCAGCTTATTTCACCACACCTGATACACTATCCACTATACCCCCATCATTGTATCAGTCACCTCTGATCACAGCTTGCATTTTGAAGACTCCACTAAGCATCTCAAAGTACACATTCACCTTTATAGCATGCCAGTGCCAGTTATACTTTAACCCCAAACACAGCATCTCCAAATGCACATTGGCCTGTAAAGCAGGTCGGGCCCACTGCCAACTTCAATCTCATTTGTGATCTCTCATGGATATATATATACATCAGTGTACTTTAAATAAATTACCAAAGGTTTGACAACAGACTAACACCTTAGTTAGTGAGACGATAACTGCGGACAGCAAAATAGTTCCTAGATGTGTTCTGGTACCAGCGATCATAAAACCAAAACCGTGGACATAGCACAAAACATAACGCTATTTTTTGGGTGAAAAAAACATATTTTCTGTGCCTTCCTGTGCCTTTACCTATGTAAAAAATATACATTTATATTTTGAATAATAGAATGCTCCGTTGATCAATGCTGATAACAAGTTCATCATTCAGCTTGGATGTGGTGCAATCACAAATTGGGTTAGTGTGAAAGAGAGGGGTAACCAGTTTTCTCCTTTATATATTGTACTTTTCACTTTTCCCTTCTTGAAACTGGTTCCCGGAAAATAAAATAATTCTGAAGTACCCATACCTTATATATACTTCCTATAGGAAATCCAGCTTAACATAGAATATATAATTGACAATCTAGCTGGCCAATTTTGAGATATTCAAGTTTAAAAATGTTTCTATATTTCACGCCTGTGCAGAATGAATGTACATCTTTCAGACACACTGTACACATACAGAAGATGTACATTTCCTACATGTACACTACTATAGTTATGGACACTCACATCAAAGTCAGGACTTACTTTGATGTGAGTTTTCATATGCAAAAAAATGTATGAGATGTAATGTGCATGTATATATGAAACGTAAAACTCCTATACGCCTCTTAGGAGTATACAAACTCATATCAAAGTCAGGTCTCACTTTAATGTGAGCTTTCATATGAATAGGAAACTTATAAGGCATGCACAGAATGAATGAACATTTCCTATACTTGGAGGTTATGTACATTTCGTACGCAATAGGACATCAGGAGCGATGCAACGGCCTCCTCCTGCAGCTCTCTGCATGACAGGATGATTTTTTTTCATTGAGCTACCTGCAACAATGATTGACTCTGAACCCTTGCTGTGTTGTGCACTTCATATTCTGCACCACTGATTGACTTTGACTTTGGAGCTTTGCTGATGCTTTTGCACTGATTTCCTGCAACCATTGATGGACTTTCTGAAACTTATTTTGTCTTGCCTGCCTGCATGCCCGATGTCGCCCCTCAGGCCATGAGGTGAGGCATTCTCCAGCTTGTAGTCACCCTTACCTGCCTTGCCATAATTGCATGCTCCGGTCTCCCTGACTTGAAATTGAGCTACTCGTCCCTGCTTTATTTAAATTGTTTTTGCATGTTTACCCTCACCCCCCCTCCTCGCTCCCCCTTTCTCCTCCTCTCCCCCTTTCATGTCTTTGCGCTTGTACATTCTAAATCGTCTCACGACCAAGTCAGAGTGTTTTGTTTTGTCTCCTGTCCGTTATTATCCCCCTTCTCTCCCCCCGCCCCCTAAGCTTCCTTCCTCCCCTAGTCCCCCACCTCATGTTATAACACTTGCACTTTCCGAATACTCCAAGACCTTTTAGGAATGTTTTTTGTTTTTTTTCTCCTCCCTTCTCTTCCCTATTCCCCCATCCCTTGTCTTGATGCGCCTAGAAACACAGTTTTTGCTGTACAGTGCAAATTACAAATAACCAATAAATAAAATAAACACGTACACTAATATTCGTATGAAAACTCAAATTAAAGTGAGGACTGGCTTTGATATCAGTTTCAATATCTATGTGAGACTTATAGGAGATGTAAACTGCATATATCTATGAAATGTATAATTCTCAGATACCTCCTATAGTTACAACAACTCATATCAAAGTCAAACCTTTTTTCATCAAGCTTTCATATAAATAGGAGGTATAGGTTACATGTGCATTTAATACGACTTTCCACTTATAATCCATACACTCATATGGCAATCATTTACATACCTTAGATCACACAAAGTCTTATGACACACATTCTTACAACACATGGTGTTATGCCACATGCTGTTACACCACACAATCTTATGACACACACTTACAACACCCACAGTTACGACACACAATTACACTTATGCTACAGAGCTTATAACACACTCTTAAGAAACGCACTCTAAAGCCACACTCTCTTATGCTACTTTCTCTTTTGCCACACATTCTTACACCACATGATCTTAAGTCATATGCTCTTAGTACACTTACTCTTATGCCACATTCTCATACGCTTCACTCGCTTACAGCACACATTCTTACGCAACATGCTCTTACCACACACACTCTTATGGCGTATGTTCGTGCACCACATGCTTTTACGACACATACCGTTATGACACACACACTTATGACACACACTTGAGACATACAGTCTTATTACACAAACACTCATAAGACACACACTTGTAAACCACACGCTCTTACGACACAAACTCTTATGACAGATGCGCTTTTGTGCCTCGCTCTTACACCACACATCCTTGTAGCACATGCTTTTATCTCACATGCTCTTATACGACACACTCATGCCATGTGTTTGTATTTAACCTGTTCTTATGGGGGTAGATCGCTATCTTCGGCTGGGCCTCCCTATGGAACAGCCTCCCTGCCACCTAGAAACTTGAGGCGAACTATCTACGGTTCCAAAAGCACCTCAAGACCATCCTTTTCAGTTCTGCCTTTGCTCCTCTTCTCCCCTGCTGACTTACTTTCTCTCTCTGCACTGCCCCCAGGCCACCCCTTGCACTGGGGCCTGTATCTGTACCCATACAGTCCCCCACCCAAGCTTTTTCTGCACTTATTAGATACACCCTATCTGACTTACCTAGCACTTTGCCACTTTCCGGCTGCACTACTAATGTGTATCAACTTTATTTATTTATTCCTGTTTGACTTATTACTATTTATTTTGCTCTCTCCTATGTTCCACACTTTCCAATTTCCCCCCTTCCATGCACTTTCCCCATTTTTCCCTTCCCCATACACTTGCACATTCTCAATGTTGCTGGGACTAGTAAGATCGTTGTTTTTGTTCTCCCCTGTTTCGCCTTCCTTCGCCCGGTCGAGCTCTGAAACAGCTGTGTCTGAGTGCGATATAAATAAAATATCATATATCATATAAGCCACACATTTTAAGACACATACTTATGCCACATGCTCTTACACTACATACTCTTACACCCCATGCTCTTACTTCATGTACTCTTAACACACATACACTGCAAACACACCAAGCACCGTTACACTGAACACTCACATAGCATACACTCACAGGACATACACTGACATTCCAAATGCACATACCTCATGCACCCAACAATCACATGCCAGACACTCATATGCAACACATTCACATACCAAACACTCAGATGCTACAGATACGACATACAACATATGACTAATGATATGCCATAAACGCATATGGCAAACACTCATATGCTATACACTCCTACATCATTCACCATACTCTCATACCCTATACACCCATATGTTTATATTAATATGCCATAAATTCATATAACACAAACAGACACACAAGTCATATACATCTATGTGACACACTCATGTGCCATACACTGATATGTCATACTAACAGGTTTACATGATATGGGTGTATGACGTAGGAGTGTATTGCTTATGAGTGTGTGGCATGTGAGTGTATGTTGTCTAACACTTATGCACCACAAACACATATGCCTGACCTTCAAATAGTAAACACATGTGATCTGTTCATATACCATACATTTGTATGCCATATACCCTACTCCATACAGTCATGCATCATGCACTGATATACTATAAACAGATACACCATATGTGCACAGAACAAAAACACATACCACATAAACATGTATGCCATACACTTACACTCATATGCTTTATGCAATTCTGTCATACACAATAAACTCATATTCCCCACACTTATGCGTGATCTAGCCATATTCGATACATTCATATGACAAACATATAGAGCATACATTCCTATGCCATAACCTCACATGCTAAAGCACTCATACACCATACATCTAACTCCAAACACTAATACAACATACCCTATATGCTATGCGCCCCACAAAAAACACTGAAATGAAATTGAAAAAATACTTTTGAAAAAAAGAGTTGAGGTGACTTACAGAAAGTAGTGTCTACCAAGAGTAGAAATTACAACATTAAGTTTCAAATGCTCTATTTCACTACAAATTCAACCATAAGCATACAACCCAAAGTATAAGCACTGGATCCATACCTCTACAGACCCACCCTAAACAAATATGAGGCAGGCTACATCAATACCATAGTTCAAGTAAAGGGGCCCTCAGAGCTTCCAATCTGCATAGCTCAATTTCACTGCCTGGGTCGAGAAAATTGTTAGCAAGTACATACATGGCTGGCTCAAATTAGAAGACCTTCTGAAAAAGGATCGTGTACAACCAATGTTCATAAAAGTGTTCTCTTCACAATAGCTCCCTTAAGCTCATTAAACTTGTTTTAAATTTAAATGAAAACCTAAAATAAATTACAATAAAAAGATTGGCTATGGTGATGTGATCTCTCGCAATATCATTCCACCCTGGGACTGAACGGAAACATTAGTTGCTCTAACCAACTGTACCTAATCAAATCTATTGCTCTCCTGAGAGCAGCCAGACACAATTGTTTGCCCGGAATGAAGCCTATTAAACATTGAATGTGCAATCCCATCCCTGAAATTAAAACCTGTACCTGTGATTGGTGCCAGTGAAGTGCTGCTTAACATAAAATATGCATTCCTTTTATTGGGATGACTTTGACTAAAAACCTAACATGCTTTCATTCGGTCCTCACTCCTCGAGAGTCAATCAATGCGTGTATACCAAGTGTTGCATTTCCTAACATTGAGAACAGCTACCCAAAACGCCCCCTTACAGAGGCTAGGATTACAACATCATCCACACCAGATCAATTCTGTATAGGATTATATCCAGTTTTCCCAAGATCATGTTGTTTATCTTGGTTCAAAATAAATACACTGTTTTTGAGTGCACATATTTTAATGAAAGGAATTGATGTGTTTTACTTGCAAACCTTAAATAAATTCAATTGAAGGTGTGTTTTCATTTTCATTTTTCATATACATATTGTTTGTTGGCATCATTGTTATTGCCCAAATTTGTTTAAATATATCTCACGTATTTAGTTGAAAAATTAATACAATATTAATACAAATTATATCAGAAACAGTGCCTTTTTTTTTTTTTTTTTTTTTGATGTCTTAGTTTAGTGATAAACTTTTGCATCATTGTGAATCTTATACAATGGCAAAGGAAATGTAAGAAGTGCTTTATAGTTTTCTGCGCTTGAGATCAAGAATGTTAGTCAGAAAATGGACAACTGTGAATATGTATTTGTTGTTTGTTCCGCTTTTTTTAAGTGTTACCTAATAACATTCAGTTGGTCACGAGCGTAATATTTGTTACTATCTAAACGATTCAGAGAGTTTGTGAACATGGAAAGACAACTTCACTTTCCACAGCCTGCCTGTTGCTTGTGCTGGAGGTATGGTATGGGCTGCTGTCTCTGGTGGTGTGTGGTGGTGATTTGTTCAAGGACTGTATGGTAAAATGGCATTTCCGTTTTGCCAGCTGCTCAAGTCTGATGTTGTGCATTCCCAAGAGATGTTGAAAGTCAGAGCCTCTTTCTCTCTCTCAGGTGTGATAGGTAGGTGTCAGGTTGAGTTGTAGACAGGCTTTTGTGTTCTGGGATAACTGGTGGGTGGATCCCATTTGTCAGACTGGCTTCCATAAGCTTAAAATGCTGCGCAACATTCTCCACGTTCTTCCTTCACAGGTTCATGCCTCTGTGGTGACTTCATTGGTGATGAGCATATTTGACTATTGCAACTCACTCTATCTTGTTCAACTCATGCTTTTAACTCTTTAACTCGTTTGCAGATGTTGCAGAACTTTGCCGCCAGAATCGCCACCAAAACCACTTTTAGAGCCCACATTTCTCCCGTTCTTACTAAACTTCATTGGCTTCCCATCTCCAAACGTATCCAGTTTAAAACTTGATTGGTTCATGTTTGGCTCATCAGGCTTATTATGAGAGTGGAGGGTAATATCTGCAATCTAAATCCCGCCAGGTTGCGCTCTCCGTTCTATGCAAACTCTTTGCATCCAGGTTCCCCGGTTTAGACTAACCAATAAGGGAGAGGGTCGAGCTTTTTCTGTAGCTGCGGCTAAACTTTGAATGTCCTCCCCCACACTCTACGTAGTATGGTGAACCATCTTGCTTTCCATAAACAGGTGAAATCTCAGCTTTTCTGAACAGTATTCTGTATATTATAATATCTGTTCGGTTGGGTTTTTCACGCCAATATGCACTTTGGGTGGATGCGCTTTATACATTTGTTGGCATACAATACACAAGGACTTGTTTTGGGGTTGCCCTCACTGTTTGAAGTGTTACTAATAGCCCAAACCTGGTTGTGCAATTCAGCATACTGTTGGAATGAAATCCTAATCCTTATAAATTCATCCAAATTCAATGTGAATTTGAATATTCAAGGTGCAGCACCCAAAAATCTTTAGGACACGGTTAAGAAAACAAACATTATGTCAGGGCCGAGAACCACTTCTCAGACCCGTGGTTCATGTAATAATAAAGTGACCGTATTCAATTAAGTTTTAAAGAAATATTCATGACAACAATTCCTTAAACTTCTAAATTATCTTCCATGAGCATTCAACAGCTTCCACATTTTACGGCCAGAAAGAAGCAGCCACGTTCCTAGCTCTCTGCATTTTGGATCTAATCCCCCATCAAGAACATAGCAACTGACTTACTTGCATGTCCACATACAGTATCCATGAGCAACTTTTGTGTAGAATTATTTTTCTTTTGGTTGCTTCAGCCACATTTTCCACAGATCTCGATGCCGGTTTAGCCCCAGTCTATCCTTGGTATTGGTCGTGCACAACCTATTGAGACACACTGGCTACCATTTCACCACTAGGTGCCTCCTCGCCATTTGTAGCACCTCCATGAGCATGTCCCTTTCCACAGACATACTGCAAGTCACAGGCATGCTACAAGTCGGAGGGGAGTGTTCATCATACAGTTTACATCTACAGCATGTATGGAATATTTATTTAGTCCTTCTGAACCTGTGTTGCTCTGCATTGTCTTGCTTCCAAGGCTAGTGTGCGCTGCCCCTGACCTATCTTCCCGAACTTTCCATGTATCACCTGTTTTTTTGCATGTGTTTTTTATATACTCTATTCCTTGGGGTACTAAAATTAAGTGGCAGAAATATGCACCAGTAACTGTGTGTGAATTGTAACTTGTTTATTATTTATTATTTGTATTTATCCTCTCCTGCTTTTACATGACATGTTGAATGCATGGAACATATTGCATTTGTACTTATTACATATAACATTAAGCAAAAACAATCCACAATACACAATTCGTTAAACCCATGTCTGCCACCTAAATTAAATTGCCATCAAAGGAACAGGTATACACAACGTTGTCAGGTTTTTGCACCAAATGTCCAGTAACATGCACCATTGCACCGGATTTCTCTCAAATGTGCAGGTACTCATATAAGTGATGATAAATATGCCATCTATTCCCACACATAGAGACTGCAAAATAGAAGTCAGTCCCCCTTTTATTCATGGTTTATTCAGCATGGCTGAGGAGGCAGTGCACTTTTTGAATCTTGTGTATTGTCATCGCAGCCCTGCCCGAATGCCACCCATGCACCCTACTGTACACTTGAATTTTCTCTCATCTCCATCTCAGACTGTTCTTACACATTCAAACCTGAACGATTTGAATCCCCCCCTCTTGTAAAGTAAAGATATTGCAGTTTCCAAAGGTTGCCAAAAGTGTTCAATGGTTTCCAATCAACTCACACAATAGCTAATGTCCTGCAAGATGGCAACTGGAACATAGTGACGTACTGTGCTGTATGTTTAAACACTTGCAACGATGTTTGTAGCCGCCGTGCTTCACCATCCATTATGAAGTGTTTGGCACGGATATGGCCTTCCATGTCCCTGGCAGCCCTCAGTTCTAGCACAGGCCATGGATGTCCACGACCTTTCAATCTAAGAGCGAAGTCTAATGCCCACTGGTATGAGCTTAATAAATACGGCATTTGCAGGGTTAATGTATGGATAGGGACTTTGACAACAAAGTGAGCTGCGTTCAAAATGGTCCACCAATGAATAATTGTTCAATCTAAAATCCCCATAAAGGAATACACTTAGGGGACATTTCCAGAGAAGAGCTAAAAGCAAGCCTTTCTCTACTAGTTTTTATTTGTTTAAATGACCTTAAATGTCCTAAAATAACAAAAGAAAATACTATATTAGTGGTCCATTAGAGAGCTGTGCTAAAAGGTAGAAACCCACCTGCCTACTGGCAAGTGTAATTGCTGTCTCTGGTCGGGGGCAGGGGGGGAGTGGGGGCGTGTGTTCATATCTTTCTTGAATGCTATTTTAATACTGAGTGGGCGCCCCACTGATGTGGATGAGCAGCAGAGGCTTCCCAAAAACAATAGTGCAGTAAATAAAAATAAGAAAATAAATGCCGAAGTAAGCCGCTATGAAAATAACAATCTTTAGAAAAAGCACAATCTCACTAGTCACCCCAATCACCCACCCTCTAAAGGAAAAACAGACTGTATTACTGGATGTGACCCAACAGAACAATTATTCTAACTGTACTCCAGAACTAAAACCAATAACATTATTAAACAAATACTCAAAGCATAGGGAAAAATGTAAAGATGCCTGCAATACTCAACACAATAAGGTGTCAGGGGGGGAACTGTCAGTGAGGCTGTCAACATACGTTATGGTCCTGCTATGAGCGCTGTACTGCATTGAGGATGTGTGGCGTTTGACCTCTTGCCTCTTTTAATAAGTGGATATGTATCCTTCAGATGGGCAATGTTTGTCTCCCTAGGAGGCATGTACCAAGTTCCATGATTTTTAAAACACGAAGGCTTGGTTGCTGTACACCATCAGGCTTTTCAAGGTCACCTTTTGATTACTGCTTTCTTTCTTTCTGCATTGCAACTTGTGAGCTACTCTACCTAAATCTGTTCAGTTTTATGGTATTTCACAGCATCTGAAATGATTGGGTCAGAGATGAGAGCCAAACTGAGAGAGCTTGTTTGCTGCTGGGTAGATGATAAAATAAATCCGTCAATTGTCCTGAACCCTCAGAATAACACAAATGAGGTCTGATTTCTGCTACCATGCAGGGTGAAGAGCACCTACAGGAGAGTATAATTAAATATGTACTCAAGTAAGAACTTGAAGGTGTCCTATGTGGATAGGTGAGGTTACTGGTAGGTGATGTACTCAACTGTACGCGAGAAATCAAAGGCGATAAATGGCTCTGAAAACCATTCCCTTTCACTTTGTTTTACTGTACGAGTAAATGCTTTAGTGAAATAATGGAGCCCTTTTTTCAGCTAGATGTTAAAAGACTTGTAACATTTCTGGAATCTCTGCTGTTCTCAATTAAAGGGATCAGAGTCACAGATGGAACTCTATACCAAGCTCTGGGTTAGAAATGGAGCACAGGATAGCTCAGGGGCAATGCGTTTGTCTTGGAAGCAAGAAAATGCAGAGCAACACAGGTTTGAATCCCGGACCTGTGCTTAGGGACTGGTCTATGGTATAAAACGCATCATAAAAGATTAATTAATGAAGAAATGTAAGACAGATGTGAATGGGCTTTATCATGCAAACAATCTGCCCTCTTTCTGGGCTGAAGTCTCCCTTCTAAATGTTAGATAGTATGTACGCAGTAGGGCGTTTCTTTTTGTCATTTCATTTACCATGTTATAGATAAACAAATGAGCCATACAACTGTATGAGAGGTACCAATTTTAGAAAAAGGATGTTGAATTGTGATTGCAGATTTTGAGTCATGTGTGTTACACCTGTGATTACGCATTTCCAGAGAGACTGCAAGAGGCGAGAGTAACTTAAATGAGAAAAAGGGAACTTAACTTTTTGTGAAGTGTTTATGTACAGTGTTAATATATTAGTGCAGTATTGGTATGTTTTTGGTATGTCCTTGGGTCTCCCCTTTTATCCATGATGTGAACAAGGGAAATCAGGGGTTGCACGCAAAACTCTGAAATAAGGCTGGAGAAGACTTTATAGATGTTATCCTCACAGACGAAACACACATCAATCTAACATTTCAACAGGGTGTAGAGAGCACACCTATTCATTTTTCTCTACCCATTTTCTATTTCCTGCCTCTCAACAAACTAACAACTTTGTTAACAACTGTTAACAAAGATGCCTGTTCCATTAGAGCCTGTTTTGAATAGACAGTGACCATGTGGGACGCTATTAGCTTTGGCCTTACTACACTTACTGACCTGGAGGTTAACTGAAGAGGTGAACTGTTTAGCCAGCTTTGCCACTCATACAGGCCTCATTACGAGTTTTGTGTGTGGTAAAAAAAAAACCAGTGGTAACAGAGTTGTCACAACATCACTGCCACATTACCACACTGCCGAACTACAGGTTTGGAGGTTAGGCAGAGGAAACACCCCTCCAGCATAATGGCTCAGAACAGCCAAATCGGCGCAGCTCGTAATACCGCTGGTGGTAATACTGCCAAAATCAAGGACTTCAATTAATGTGGATTAACACTGCCTACCACCACTTCTAATCCGGTGGTAATACCGCAGACCAAGTAGTGATAACGGTAATACCGTTTGGTGGTATCTCAGTTGTATTACCACTGAGGTACCACCAAACTCGTAATGAGGCTGATAGTACATTATCAAATATAAGGTTAACCTGCCAAGCAAACAAATGATAATCTAGGAACACTCCATGGTTTTAAGTTATTTTGCGTATCTTTAAGTATAGGAACCTGGCTTAAGTTATTTCTGATGGCATCTGTTTTCCCTTAGACAATGAGTTTTCCAATTCTATATTGACCTGTATGTCACCCAAATCCCTTAACCGCAAATGAGATTCAACATATCTGTTTGCTTTGGACTTAAACATTCCTTCCCATAGTTTTCTGAACACTTGGGCATGTTTTTGGAGAAACTGATTATTTTCCGAACAGTAATTTGCCAATTAACATATGTTTCACTCTGCATATTATAAAAACTCTATTTGACTTTACATTATTTAAACTTTCAGCATAGATATCTCTATGTACACTTAAAATGTAAATGACATTTTTCTCATTTTTGATTGCCACTTTTTTCACATTTCATATCTTTTCATGGTGTAACGTCCTACCTTGATTGCTGTGTATGTATCAGAGGATGAGTCCTCTCTTTATTGCTTTGTTTTGGTGGGCTATGACCCACGTAGTTAAGGGGTGGGGTTACCGCCAGCGGGCTGTTCACGCTCGAATAAAGAAGAAACCAGGCACACATTAAAATCTCCGTGATTTATTGATTCATTGTGTTCATTGTTATATTCCAGCCTTCACCCTGTGCCTGCAGTTCGTCGGTGTACTACAATTACACACACAACAATGGCGACGAGGTCTCGTTAAAGCAGCGCCGAGGTCCGGCGACCACAGAAGCCGCATCTTCTGTCCGGATCGAGCGCACGTGGTGGAACGTCAGGATCAGTACACCGGCGTTGCCCCCAACCCACGTGAGCAGAACACACCGCACAAGTAAGGAGATAGCAGGCAATCGACGGGCATCTCTATAAGAAGTAATCCTCTGCTGGAGCCCATGCTACGTGCATCGCGTAATACACGCAGAGTGACAGCAATCCAACACGCACGTGTTCCATTTCAACAGAACAACAATTACAAATGCATGAACTCATGCTCCTATGAGGAAAGAGACATTTCAAGCTGACAGGCACGGTGCACAGGTGCATTTCAACCCCTATACCACTGCTA